>NW_021499287.1:0-348 GCF_001605985.2 Dendrobium catenatum
AAACTCATGGAGAGCAAGAAGATATTTAGAGTTAATTAATTCATGCAAATTTATGTGGTTCAAGGAATACACAATGTCATGGAGGGTATAAATATTTTCTTTTGTTTGTTGATGATTATACTAGAATGAATTGAGTGTATTTTTTGAAGCATAAATCAGAAGCCTTTAATTTATGCATTTTAAAGCATTTGTGGAGAATCGAAGTGATAAGAACATTAAAAATCTACGCAAAGATAGAGGTGCAGAATTTACATCAAATGAGATTGGAAAATTTTGTGATAAGTGTGAGATCTCCAGACAATTAAGTGCTCCTAATACACCACATCCAAACGGGGTTATGGAAAGGAA
>NW_021499288.1:0-239 GCF_001605985.2 Dendrobium catenatum
AATAATTATTATATTTAAAAGCTAAGTTTTTTTTAAGATCAAAATAATTATTATATTTAATTTAGCACTAAATTATTAAACTTTTTAATTTAATTTATTTTAGCAATATTTTATTTAACAAAAAAAATTATTTTAAATATTACTAATTGTCATTTTCCAGAAAATTTTTAATTTCGTCGGAAATCCGCCGGAAAGTCCGTCAGAAAAGCCAACAGAAAATGCGCCAGAAATAACTTCAA
>NW_021499289.1:0-338 GCF_001605985.2 Dendrobium catenatum
CCCATAAGGGAGTAGTCAATGAAAGAGAATGGTATGTTTGAGTAGTTATGTAGATAGTCCAGTTGATAAAGTTCTAGAGATATATTTTTGTGTCATGGAATATTTGCGGGTAAAGATATAAAGAGCTTAGCATCCCAGCTTTGAATTAAGATCTACCACACATATGGATAAAGAGAAAGGGGTGAAATAATCATACGAAACATCATAATTTTTACATGAAAATCCTTATAAAAGGAGGAAATCATGGGATCTTGCCCAGTTAAAATTAATCCACTAGTGTTTATTGTTGGAAGAATCCAATGATATGAGAGCTATTCTCAAGAGAATATTGGCCTATT
>NW_021499290.1:0-263 GCF_001605985.2 Dendrobium catenatum
CCCTTGAAAGAATGCAATTTAAATCTCCTCCTATCACCATAGGGATATCCTTGTTAGTAAATAATTCCATTCTTTCCCAAAGAAATCTTCTTCTATATACATCTTTGCTTCAATAGATTGAAGCAATTCTCCAAGTTCCTTTGTTGAGAATCTCCAAATCCCCCATAATGAATTATGAAGAAGATTCTAATATTTTAAAAGAGGCAATGTTGCCTTTCCATAATAAAAGAATGCCCCCAGATAAACCTTCTGATGGAACACAA
>NW_021499291.1:0-475 GCF_001605985.2 Dendrobium catenatum
TGCAATATTTAAAAATAGACAGAAGATAAATAAAGTGAAGAAGAATGAAACAGGTGACCACCAAAATTTTATAAATCCCATCATAGTCATATGAAATAAAGTAAGAATAGTTCCAGAAGGAAACAAGCACTTCAACCTCACGGGTTAGACAATAAAACTGCCTCCTCCTACACAACAAACCCAGCAAGCCCAACCAACCAGCAATCTAGGAAAAAATAGAAACAACCACCCAAGGAATCAGCCACTCATAAGATCTACAAGAAAAAAGATAAAAAAACCTAGAAGCTCAAGATCCATGCTACGCCAAAATACAAAAATACCTAGGTATTCTATGGTGAGTAAGTAAAAGCACAAAAAAAATAGGGAAATCATCAAAAAAGGCTTTCAGCACAAGCTCCGTAGTATAAAATTGAATATAGCAATGTCATATAAAAAAGAAATCCTACAAAACAGAGAAGAAAGCACATCAAAAAGA
>NW_021499292.1:0-239 GCF_001605985.2 Dendrobium catenatum
CTTTTGCCGCCGGCCTAGCCTCAATGCCGCCGGCCACACCCCACTTCCATTCATTTTTGAGTTCCCTAATTATGTTGGAGACCACCTGTAAAAAAATTCTGAAATTCAAATTCAATCAATTTTGAATTTCAAACTCTTTCCTAGTTTAGTCACTTATTTTAGGAAAGTTGTAACTCATATCTATTTTGAAATTTTAATTCAAATTGGATGTGATTAAATGTTTCCTAAATCCTTAAGTC
>NW_021499293.1:0-321 GCF_001605985.2 Dendrobium catenatum
GGCAGACATTGAGTCATCCTCATTCACTGTTGCGATCAGGTCAGGTGAATGTTGGATTTTGTCTTTTGTTCCACTGTTGCGATTTTGGTCAGGTGGACATTAGACCCTTTTGGGAAGCTCTTTATTCGTTGTTGCGAACATGGTCAGATGAATATTGAGCTGTTCTCATTCGCTGTTGCGATCTGGTCAGTCGAATGTTGAACCCCCTTTCTTTCACCCTTTCTCTCGCTGTTGCGATCTGGTCAGGCAGACATCGGGTTGTCCTCATTCACTGTTGCGATCTAGTCAGGTGAATGTTGGACTTTTTGTCTTTTGCTCCAC
>NW_021499294.1:0-274 GCF_001605985.2 Dendrobium catenatum
CAGTGAATCTTTGTATTCCCAACTTATAATGTACTTCATATAATGTACATCAAACCCAGGCCTTCCCCCAATGAAGAGCCTCATTTGTAATTAATTGCAATACTATTGGATTCATTCAAACTGGGCTAGGCCCCGTGATTTTCCCCCTTTTTAGGGGTTTTCCACGCAAAAATATTAGTTTCTCGTATGAATGCTACACACTCTCTTATCTGATTATATGTCGGATTTTTGTACAATGCTAAGATGTTAAACTTTATATTTATATACCGCCGCG
>NW_021499295.1:0-510 GCF_001605985.2 Dendrobium catenatum
TAGTGTTCCGTTGGATAAGGACCCAAGTGGTAAGTCTATTGATTAGAAGAAGTACAGAGGCATGATTGGATCCTTATTTTATCTGACTGCTAGTCGACCTGATATTATGTTTAGTATTTGCCTTTTGTGCTAGGTTTCAAGCTGACCCCAAGGAATCCCACCTGACTGCTGTTAAGAGAATTTTTATATACCTTTTGGGGACCCAAAGCTTAGGGATTTGATATCCGAGGAATAACATTTCTTTTGAGATTATTAGATTTTTTTACTCTGATTTTGCAGGATGCAAGGTGGATAGAAAAAACACTTCAGAAACTTGTCAATTCATAGGACAATCTTTGATCTCATGGTCTAGTAGAAAGTAAAACTCTATTGCACTTTCCACTGCTGAAGCTGAGTACATTGCTCTTGGAAGTTGTGTGGCTCAAGTCCCTTGGTTGAAACAATAGGTATTAGACTTATGATTACCTATAGGTACCATCTCAATCTTTTGTGACAACACTAGTGCCATAT
>NW_021499296.1:0-661 GCF_001605985.2 Dendrobium catenatum
TCTTATCAACAAGAAGAATATCATCAGTAAAAAGCATGCAGCAAGGTACAACCTCTTGCAAATGCCTAGTGAGAACATCCATGATTAAAGCAAAAAGATATGGACTTAAGGCTGATCCTTGATGTAACCCAACTGAAATAGTGAAATACTTGGTCAATCCACCTTGTGTTTGAACACAGTAATAGCTCCTGCATACATATGTTTAATGATTTGAATATAAGCATTATTGACTCCTTTCTATTCAAGAACTCTCCATAGCACTTCTCTTGAAACTTTATCATATGCTTTTTCTAAATCAATAAATATCATATGTAGGAAAAAATTATGATTATTCATCCCAAATTATAAAAAAGAATTATGGAATTTTAGAATAAAGATAAAGATTATGTGTCAATTGTGGATAAAATTCATTCTTGAATGAGGCAAAAATTATAAATAGATAATTGGCGTGTCGTGTCCAGTGGAAATAGGTTATGAGTTTGGAATAGTAGTTATTTGAGAAGATATATTCTTCTTGAGGCCAATTATTCTAGATATGCAATTCATCCTTGTAGTAGTAAGATGTATCATAATTTAAATATGATGTTTTGTTAGCCTAGAATAAAGCAGAACTAGCTAAATTTGTATTCAAATATGAAACATGATGGATGGAGAAAACTAT
>NW_021499297.1:0-322 GCF_001605985.2 Dendrobium catenatum
AATAGAAACCCAATCATAAATATTCCAAACAAAATTATAACTATGAGCAAGGTTAGCATGCAAATTAGCTAACTTATTACAATCTCTCTTAACTTTACTAAAAATCACAATCTTGAATCTAGAGCCATCTCTTAACTTAGATCAAAATGACCTCAGTAATTAGGAAACCTCTGACCCTATGCATATACCATTATGAACCTTGACCATGGCATGACCTAACTTAGCCAAATGGGCTGACAAAATCCTAAAATGTCAAAATCCCTAAGCCAACTTAAAACCTAAGCTATTCAAAGTTGTAAAATCACAATCAATTGAATCCATA
>NW_021499298.1:0-417 GCF_001605985.2 Dendrobium catenatum
ATTTCTCTACCGTCGCGAATACTCCAGGACGCAACACTCAGAATGGGTGTAAAACTCACCTTAAATTTTTTGCAATGTGGGAGGAATATCGCATGAGCTGCTATTTCTCATTATTGAGTGATATGAACCTTCGGAGCGAAGAGACCGAACATAATTTGCTCACCGATAAATGAACGCATGTAGTTCAGATGAAAGGAATAATGAGTGGCGAAGCTATGGGTTAATGAAAGTTAGTGTCTTAATCCAATAACTTTTAACTATAATAGAATTGGACATGTTAGATATAAGTTTGTTAGTGCGTGATGCCCAACCTTATTACTAGGCAATCCTAGGAAATTGTGACCTGATAACCTATGAAAGGAATGGAAAGAGATGAAGAATGTTCATAAAAAGTGCTTTACTAGCTCAAATGATCAT
>NW_021499299.1:0-309 GCF_001605985.2 Dendrobium catenatum
AGCTTGTTATCTAGGCCCGCCTGCTAATCCGTCATCACCGACGGGCCTGCCCATGAACTTACCAAGGCCCATGAACCCACCCTGGGCTTGTTAACCAGGCCCGCCCAAGAACTCTTCCACATGCTTCGCGCCCCGTCTATGGTAGGATTCGAACCCTGCCTATCCTATGCTCAAGCCTCCAACCATCACACCACAAAGGCAAAATAACTTTAGATGCTTTTTTATTTAAATTATAGCTTTTAATAACTTTAATTTAAAAATAAATTATTAATTTAATTTAATAATTAATAATTAAATAAATTTTATAAT
>NW_021499300.1:0-428 GCF_001605985.2 Dendrobium catenatum
GGGGAAAGAGAATGCTCTCTATTACCTTAGTCGAAGAATTCGTCCTACTGAAATTTGATACCCGTCAATTTAGAAGCATTGTCTTGCTTTGGTCTTTGCAGCTCAGAAACTGAGGCACTACATGCTCTCCCACTCAAACAGTTTAATTTCAAGAGTTAATCCTTTGCAATATCTTATGACCCGACCTACATTTTTAGGATGCTTAGCTCGCTGGTCTATGATATTACTGCAATTTGAAATTACTTTCACTCCTCTTTGTGCTGTGAAAGGACAAGCTGTTGCCGATTTTCTGGCAGCACACCCGCTGCCGGCAGATTCTCCTCTGAATGATGATCTACCCGACGAACAAATCATGAGTTTGAGGGAATCTGACGAGGCCATCTGGGAATTATATTTTGATGGAGCAGCATCCTCTCGTAGGTGTGCAA
>NW_021499301.1:0-321 GCF_001605985.2 Dendrobium catenatum
ATAAAGGTCCCAGGGCCATAAAGGTCTCTATGAAATCCTAACAACGTCATGGAATGCTCAATTATTTATGAACCTGTCGATGTTAGGCTCTTTAAACATTGTTGTAACTCACCATAAGTATTCCATGCCCCCCTATCCATACCTAGCTATTCACTATGGTGGCTGCAAAACCATGGGAATAAAGTTTTGACGAGTTCATAATAAGGGGTGAACTAATTTGGAAGATGTCTCAAAATTAAGAGAATAAAGTTTCAGCGAGTTCAAAATAAGGGGTTAACTTTAAATTTTTTTTTTTAGAAATGCTAAGTAGCAATAAGATTA
>NW_021499302.1:0-1059 GCF_001605985.2 Dendrobium catenatum
TCAACTTCTCTAACTACAGCAACGAACGAAAACGGACTAGAGTCGCCCAAAAATCCTCTTTTCCTTCTTTTCCTTCGTTTTCTCTCTCCTGGACGTCCTTTTCTTTCCAAAAATATCTCATTTCCATATATATCAAGACTGATCGTACCATACGATCGCAACTTCGTCCTGGACGATTTAGGCTCTGGACGAATTTCGTCCAGACGAAATTAATTATCGTCACGAACGACTTGAGCTCTTGACTGATTTCGTCCAGACGAGATTAATTATCGTCCCGTACGACTTTCTCTTGGTAAGAATTTCATCTAGACGATCCTATTTTCGTCCAGACAAACCATACAGTCAGAACTGTTTTCCTGCACAACCTGTACCGATCGTCCAGGACGATCGAACTTCGCCCGTACTAACCTGGGAGCAAAATGGTCTTTACAATCTCCCCAACTTCAGAAAAATGTCATCCTCGACATTGCCAAAGCAAAACTCAGTCAAAAAAGATATAGATATGCTTGCCTCATGTCCGACTCTTTCTCCCACGTCGCTTCTCATGCTGTTCAGTGCTTCCACTGAACTTTAACCATAGGAATTTGTTTACTTCTTTACTTACGAACATCATAAGCCAAAATCAATTCAAGTTCTTCTTCATACCTCAGATTCTCCTGAATCTCCCCTTCATCAGCAGACAATTTCTTTCCAGAATCAGATATTCACTTTCTCAAAGTATATACGTGAAAAACGTTATGAACATCAGACATCTGATCAGATAGTAACAGTCTGTAAGCAGACTTACCAATCCTCTCAAAGATTTTAAATGATCCAACATACCTTGGACTAAGATTGCTCACCCTTCCAAATCTGCTGACTCCTTTCATCGGACTGACTTTGACATACACAAAGTCACCAATCTGAAATTCAACAAACCTGTGCTTCTGATTGTAATACTTCTGTTGTTGATCTTATGCAGCTTTCAATCTTTCTTTAATCAAGTTGATTTTCTTAACAGTTTCATCCACAAATGTAGCACTCATTTCTTGTCTATCTCCTACCTCAGTCAGAGTCAAA
>NW_021499303.1:0-229 GCF_001605985.2 Dendrobium catenatum
GACATTTGAGGTGGGAGAAATGGTGTACCTAAAGCTGAGGCCTTACCGACAGAAGATTGTGGCTAACAGAAGAAGTGAGAAGCTCTCCCCACGATACTACGGGCCTTTTGAGATCGAGAGGAAAGTAGGGATGGTGGCCTACCGGCTCAAGTTACCACCTCAATCCTCCATCCACCCGGTTTTCCATGTGTTACTATTGAAGAGGAGCATAGGGGAGAACATCATGGCC
>NW_021499304.1:0-200 GCF_001605985.2 Dendrobium catenatum
TCATTCAAATAAAATAAATTCATAATAAATACTAAATAAATTCAAAAAAAATTAAAAAATAATAAAAAAAAGAATAAAATAAAAAGAAGCCTACGTCCATGAGAGATCTCCAATTCTCAGCCAATTTCCATCCTTATCTTGATAGATGAGAACATTTGATGTGGTTGAAGGGGCTTTACTTTTTTTGGACATTGAAGGGG
>NW_021499305.1:0-306 GCF_001605985.2 Dendrobium catenatum
ATGCTTAGTGATTTCTACTTGTTGCTTGAAGACATAGGATCTAATGCAAGAGTGGTCAGAGTTGAAACTCATGTTGGCTAGAAAGTAGAGAAAAGTTTGCTTGTTGTAGAGATGGACGAGAGACAGTATGAAATGGAATTGGGTTGAGTCAAAAAGGTGTATTACCTTAAAATTTATCTCGCTTTGAATTAAGATGCGAGATGGAGTGATTTTTGCGGAAGCAAAACGAGGAAATGATTCCTCATTTGCCTTAGAAAGGAAGTTTTCCAAGGCATTCCTATTTGGCTTCTTCGCTAACACCTTTTG
>NW_021499306.1:0-214 GCF_001605985.2 Dendrobium catenatum
CCTGAACGATACAGCATAATTATGCCTAAATTAATCTGACAATTATTGAAAGCAATTAAAGCTGATTGATACGATCACATCGATCGGGCCGATTGTAAAATCGGCCGGGACAATATCCTGGACGATTGACATCGACTAGCATCTATTCCGGGTGATGTTTTGGTTGATTGTACTCAAATTTGAACTAATTGGCCAGGCCGATATTGTATCGGCC
>NW_021499307.1:0-225 GCF_001605985.2 Dendrobium catenatum
TCTAAAGGAATGAGTTAGGAGAGACCTTAGAAGGTTTTAATTCTACCTAAACTCAAAAATTGATAAGAAGACTCCTATTTGGGGATGTCTACACTTAGCATTTGGTACTAAGATTTGCATTTGACTTTCATTTGGAGAAAGATAAATTTAAACTTTCCTTTTGGGGAAAGAAAGATATGAACTTTTAGTTACAGAAAGATGAACTTGATTTTCTTTTTTAGAGAA
>NW_021499308.1:0-467 GCF_001605985.2 Dendrobium catenatum
ATGAATCTATAAAATACATCAGTTAGCATCCAACTGTAACATGGATCCAGCATTCAATTGGAAAATACTGTGATAAACACTAGAAGCTTTAGAGCTGTCATCCAGTTTGGTAGTATCGAGTTTCCTGTAATTGTTATAAGGACTGCTGCTATTCCTATGAATAACATAAATAATGAAAGTCCTGCAAAGACCTGACGAAGCTCCAACCCGTTGTTCACTTCTACCAATATAATGACCCAATACTGAAGCTAATACACGTTAGACGCATCTACCAATATGACAGACTATTATTATTGCTAAAAATCCTTGTAAGAGTGTCTCTCTATTTGAATGACTTTCATAACCAAAGGCCCTGACCACCAAAAGAGTTGTGACAAGTAGGAGGATTTCTGTGGTGACTACAAACACCACGACTCTGCCAACCTGGTTACATGCACCCAAGAAGAATAATATAAAAGCCTCATCAT
>NW_021499309.1:0-365 GCF_001605985.2 Dendrobium catenatum
CCTACCCCTCCTCCTTTAATTCTAGAAATAAGTGTTCTAAAAAAATCCATTCCCAGTTCAAAATCAAGTTTCACCTCTTTTAACATCACTCTTAGAAAATTTCTAAATAATTTTTTGCAATTATTTTAATCGAGAGTATTTGTAAGATGCTCCAGTTTCCTACGATGTAATTAATTATGAGGGATTGTGCTAATAGGAGATTTAGAACTCACATCTTTTTTTCAAAACTCAATTAATATTTCTTTTGTAAAATCAAACTTATAATAATCGTCATCACCATAATTTAATGATTGTTCATGGATGATATCTTCTTTATACAGGGAGATAAATCATGTATTAATATAAAGTTGAATATAAAATTAATT
>NW_021499310.1:0-256 GCF_001605985.2 Dendrobium catenatum
TATTAAAATTTTAGGTGTTAGATATATAAATAGGATGTTATAAAGTGGTATGTATGTAAATTAAAAATTATTATTGTTATCCTTCGAAGTTATTATAGGAAAATGAGGAGAGAATTTCATATTGCTTTTTTATTTGCACGACGCTGTCCCATTTATGTGTCGTTTCCTTCTTTTTGAGAGCAACCTGCATCAAAGGATTAATAGACAAGCAAGCAAAGATAAAGAAAAGATAAAATGGAACTTCAGAAAAATGCTT
>NW_021499311.1:0-365 GCF_001605985.2 Dendrobium catenatum
TTTAATCGAAGTTGTCATTTGTTAAATCAAATTTGCGTCGAGTCAATTTTATTTGAATTTGTGATGATTTAGGTCGAGTCAAAAGGTTGAGTCGATGCTATGGCGTTGGGTATCCACTTAAGGAAAATCCTAAAGACGATACACTAGGCTATGAGTACCTATGTTTTCTTTAATATTTTTTTGAGCATGTTTCCCAATCTCATGCTTAGGTGCATGAATCCTTTAAAGATAAGGCTATGAGCCAATCTGAAGATGAGGAATTTCCTTTATCAAATCGGGGAGGGATTGCTAGACGTTTATAGCTTAGGAATGACAGAAAATGAAAACAGGTAAAAACTCCATTCACAGCAAGTGAGAGGAAAAAG
>NW_021499312.1:0-381 GCF_001605985.2 Dendrobium catenatum
CCTCGTATCTACGAGCTAACCGGGCCGGATCGTGACATGTTCATCCCGTCACAACCTCATTACCATAAAACACAGTTGCCATCAAAACCTTGAAATCTGCATTCCGCAAAATCACCTCAGCCACACTATTCCCAAACGTATCTGCTCCTTATACCGCATAACAATATAAGGTTCTTGAAAGTAATACAAGAATCAACTGCTACTTAAATGAAGTCAATGCTTCCATCAAAACATTCCAAGGTAACACACAAGGTGACTAAATTTCTTATGACTGACACCCAGGATTAAGTTTTGGCTATCTCAAGAAATATAATGCAACACCTTCTAAATACTGTTTTATTCATAGAAAAAAACTGCAATATTTACACGGATGAACTTCTT
>NW_021499313.1:0-250 GCF_001605985.2 Dendrobium catenatum
CATCTGCAACCACCGCCAGTCACTAGCAATCGCTATTGCCATCACTATTTCGTTGAATGCATTATATTTATTTTATATTATGTTTCTTATACTCTAGATACTTTTTTGAGCAAAATAGAAGATTTCATAGAGTGAAAATTTCAGTCTCAATTGAAAGCTTATTTGCAAGGTTAATTCCAAAAAAAAAAAAGCTATATTTAAAAAAAATGATATTTTTATTTATTCTCATTCTAAATGTAAATGTAAAGTT
>NW_021499314.1:0-236 GCF_001605985.2 Dendrobium catenatum
AACTCCACCTTACTTTCGATTAAGAATTTAGGGAATTGTAAGAGGAACTAGTTACTTATGCTTTTCTTGTATGTTTCTTTTAGATATAAATTGAGTGGAAGGAAAGAATTGATTGGTCAAAGGAAATGATTACACGGATTGAGGTAGGTGGAAAGGATTTTCTTTTAAATGTTAGACAACTTTTATTTCATTGAATTATATAGAAATTGCCAAATCATTTATGCCCATTTGAACTC
>NW_021499315.1:0-206 GCF_001605985.2 Dendrobium catenatum
GAAGAGCATTGGAAATTGCCACCCAGGAAAGTATACCATCGTCGTCGTAGAGATGGGTCTGCCACTAACAGAAGTGGCCATTCCCAAGGAGAAGAAGAAGTTAAGGAAGTAGATGAGAATCCTTCTGATACCGAAAATATCACATTTGCTGAAATACGGCGACAAATGAGAGTGTTGACCTCATTTTTGTATGAGGTCACTAAGAC
>NW_021499316.1:0-1798 GCF_001605985.2 Dendrobium catenatum
AGCTTATATATTTTATATCATATACTTGAGATTAATTTTTTTCATTTCTAGAGTAAATTTTTAATTAAAAAACATAGTGAAATAAAAAGGTCAATAAAGATAGAATCTGCAGATGTCAATATCGAAGCATTTGAGATCGCTTACCGCTTGGAGAGTCTGACGATCAGCTCGAGGCGAAGATGGCGCGAAACAAATTTCCCGACGATCGATCAGAGACTGCGCTTCAAAGAAGCTTTGTATTCCTGAAGCGAGGAAGAAGAAATCAGCGACTGAGAACACAAATGATAAATGCAGTTGGAGAGGGATCAAGCTGAATACTTGCTTTATTGAGGAAATCACAAGCCGCAGCTCACATCAGAAGGGCATGGAAGCCAGTTTCCGAAGGGGCGGGGAAGTTATTTGGCTTACCCTTTTGCTCGTGTGGGGAGAAAGACAGGTTAGTGGTTGAAATTTTCTTTTTTATTCTCCAAATGACGAGATTGGGAATTAGTTTACAGCAATAATGTCATTGATGATGTGCACCGACGTCAACCATGATGTGATTGGATTAATCAGTAATGTTAGAGGAGAATGAGAATTTAGAATTGGTATCACGCCAAATAGTTAGAAGATATGCTAATTTAAAAGTCTCTATAAATTTAGATATTGATATATCTAGGTCAACTTTGATTTTTTTTTTCAATTATTAGGGGCAATTCACCGTCATTTTGGCCCAGCTTAAAGGTGCTTCTTTCGATTAGGATTGATACGTCATGAAAAAATTATCTTGATCGGGCAAGAATCTCGAGGCAAAAAGCTAGCCAGAAACTTCAAAAATTAAATTCGGGAGCACCTGAACTCCGATTTCAGCGAGCTTATAGTCAAACTGAGCGTCTCGGAATACGAACCCAACGACACCAAATTCAACTCAATCCGAGTCCAAATGAGTTCGAATCAAGGACCCGAAGCGCTGTCAGAAGGTTCAAACTGGCCCAGCTTAAAGGAGCTTCTTCCGATTAGCATATTTGTGAAAGGTTTCTTGATGGTTATGTTATTGATAGAGTAAGGTAGATGAGGAGGTTGTTTATTACAACTTGATTTGTAGGTCCATGTCCATCTAATATAGAGGTAGAGATGTGAAGGTTATACAGATGTGTTTTGGAGATTGGGTAATATAGAGAGAGGTAGAGATATTAGGGTTCTCTTGTCGAGCTGTAGAAGGGGATGGGTCCTGGACACCATTGGAGGATGGGACTTGATATGTCATCAAAAAATTATCTTGATCGGGAACTAATCTCGAGGCAAAATCAAGCCAGAAACTTCAAAAATTAAATCTGGGATAAGCTGAACTCCGATTTCAGCAAACTTACAGTCAAACTGAGCGTCTCGGAAATACGAACCCAACGACGCCAAATTCGACTCAATCCGAGCCCAAATGAGTCCAAATTAAGGACCCGAAGCGATGTTGAAAGCTTCGTAACATTGTTTGAGTTACCAAACGGTTTCCAAATATAATGATCTTATAGTCGAATCGCGTGTCTCGACGAGACGAATCCAACGAGCCCAAGATCACTGAATTCCGAAATCATTAAGACCTCCAAATGTTTGATGAATTATTCATGATCAAGGGATTCAATATCAGTTGTCCATCAAACTACTCCTCATTTACCCTTGATCTCTCACGTATTTACGGGTCATGCCACTCCAGAAATCTATAAATAGACCCCTCATTTCTCTTGAAAGGGGACGAAAAAAAGAAGAGAAGGAAGAAGCTCCTCCTTGACCACCGCCGGAGTTTCGCCGGACCACCACCGGAGCT
>NW_021499317.1:0-373 GCF_001605985.2 Dendrobium catenatum
TACTACTGTTCAAACAAGCTACAAGTAAAAAAAAAAGCAAAAAACCTAAGAGCTCAAGGTCCATGCTAAGCCAAAATACAAAAATTCCTAGATACATTCTACGGTGCTCAAGAATGAACACCCAAAAAATGGGGAGATAGTCCATAAAAGCTCTCAACATGAGCTCCCTGATCCAAAACTTAGTAGAGCAATAATCTGCGCAAAATGGATCATGCAAAATAGAGAATAAAACCCTAAGAAAATAACACAAAAAGGACACTATATTGGAGAAGAAAGTACCACAATTGACTTAAGATTAAGGTCTTCCTGCAATAAACAAGAGAACTCTTTGTACCATAATATAAAGGTATTCCAAGATATTTAATAGGTAAAT
>NW_021499318.1:0-292 GCF_001605985.2 Dendrobium catenatum
CCCTCAAGCTGGGAAATATGGATCTGTCATTCCCAGCATGTCAATCATTTGGAGGAAGACAGAACTGTCCAATCCTTTAGTAAGGAAATCTGCAAGTTGATCCTTTGATTATACATGGTCAACACTTACTAGACCACTGTCTAGTTTTTCTTTAATAAAATGTATGTCCACTTCTATGTGCTTGGTCCTTTCATGCTGGACTGGATTGTGGGCTATGCTGATTGCTGATTTGTTGTCACAGTGTAGCTTCATGGACTCATCCCACTTAACTTTTAGATCTTCTAGGATTATT
>NW_021499319.1:0-307 GCF_001605985.2 Dendrobium catenatum
CCTTCTCTCAGATCGTGAGCAAGAACGGGAGACTCGCCGGCTGTGATCGCAACTTTCTCCCTATCGTGCGCGTCTTCTACTCCTCCGTGTTGTTCGTCTGCTCCCTCGACGACGTCCCTACGCGTTGGATCGGAAGTTACAACATTTTGTGCGGAAGCAACTACAGGAGCTCGCTGCTGTGAAGGTAACTTTCTACCCTTCGCGTGCTTCTTCGGCCTGTCCTGGCCGAACCCGAGAGAGAGAGAGAGAGAGGGAGAGATTGCTTATATTTTAATTAACTAATATTAATTATAATTAATTTAATAAT
>NW_021499320.1:0-557 GCF_001605985.2 Dendrobium catenatum
AGTGGCCCTCGAGGAACTCCCAGAAGCCTGTCGAACTCGATTCCCACCGTCCATAGCAAAGGATTAGCAAGGAGACACAAGAGGAGAAGGGATGAGGTGAAAAAAATGTCTGGATCGGCCAGAATTTAAAGAAATGCCCATATCGTCCAGGCCGATCGTAGAATCTTCCAGGCCGATATGGCTCAATAATTACGTACAGGTCGATTATTCAAAAAGGTGGTCAAATCATCCGGGCCGATCAGATATCGGCCAGGACGATTAGAGACAGGCGATCGTCACGAGGAGACAATCCGGATGAGCGTTGAAAAAGCAGATCATCCGGGCCGATTAGGTGTATCGTCCAGGATGATGCACAATAATTGATCATACCGGCCAAAGTTAAAATATTTTAAATCTCTGTCACGTGTATCGTCCAAGACGAACAGTGGATCGGCCAGGCCGATTGTCCAATAAGGGATTGTTGGGGGCCGATTTTAAGGATTTAAACGTGCTGACAAGTGGATCGTCCAGGACGATCCAGTGTATCGGCCAGGATGATGCACATAAAATGCATCAGC
>NW_021499321.1:0-338 GCF_001605985.2 Dendrobium catenatum
CGGGATCAAATACACATTTGATCAATGCACGGAACGACTTGATCTGTACCGTTGATCGTGCGATCAACGATCCAGAATACGTGCGCCTGAGCCAAACCGTGAAAACACCATAGAACTCATTTTTTTAAGTTTTCTTATGATCAGATCGGTCAATCTCGATGAAATCTTAAACAATGATTGTGATAATGAACATAATCAATGGGAATGTGATTTTAAAACTTAATATGCTCTATAAAAAACGCTATTTAATCTAGTGATCCTAGATCTAGGGTTTTGATTTATACCTCATTTAATGGACGGATTGATCCGTTTATTGATTTGTTGCATTTGTAGACTGT
>NW_021499322.1:0-253 GCF_001605985.2 Dendrobium catenatum
GTCAATTGTTGAAGAGGATAAGATAGAGATTGACTTCCAAAAGATTGAGAAAATAAAATTGGATAAAAATTTGGAGATAGAAAATCGGTTGCTTAGAGATTTGAAATTTTCTAAAAATCACCCAAAAGAATTGATTATAGGTGAACCTAGTGAGGGTGTTAGGACTAGATGTGGACTGAACAAAAAAGTCGATCATTAAACCTTTATTTCAATAATAGAACCCACAAATATTGATCAAACACTTTTGGATGAA
>NW_021499323.1:0-209 GCF_001605985.2 Dendrobium catenatum
TTTAAGAGCTCTTGTTCAACATTTTGAACAATCTTTTTCTGCTTCCTTGACCTGAGAAGGCCTTGAGGAGAGAAAGAGAGAGAGGGAGAGAGAAAAGATCTTGTGAGGGGGAGCTTGAGGGTATTCACAAGGGTTGCTTCAAGGATCGCTCTGCTTCTTCTTCGTCTAGAGTTTTGTTGACCTCATTTTTGTATGAGGTCACTAAGACC
>NW_021499324.1:0-225 GCF_001605985.2 Dendrobium catenatum
TACATCAACCTTTCAACCGTTAAACAAACCATTTATATCTCTAAGAGTTTTCCCTTTTCTTTTAAACAAACAGAAAAAACTCTAAGATTAGAACCACTATTCTCCATACCAATAAGATCTCTCCAAATAAAAAGGAGACAAATACATCCACAAAAAGAAGAAAAGTAGCTCAATACAAGAGAGATGAGTTTAGAGAAATCATCTCTTTTGAAGAAATGCTTCATG
>NW_021499325.1:0-271 GCF_001605985.2 Dendrobium catenatum
TGTGGTTGAAAAATGTTTTCTACAAAATTCATTAAAGTTATTTTTGGTATAAAATTTTTAAAAGAGGGATAATTTTTAATTACCAGTTCACCCCTCTCTTAGTTAGCCGCTGGGAGATAAGCTTAGGTTTAAGAACCTAATTCATATTAAATAAGTTTCAACAAGTGGTATCAGAGCTTTATTTTAAAATCATAAGTTTAGACAACTTTTTAATTAACGTAGATGGCTACATTTGGAAACTGAAATACACCTGAGAGTTACTCTATAACAA
>NW_021499326.1:0-214 GCF_001605985.2 Dendrobium catenatum
TGCATGGGATGACCCCTTGGGTACCTAAGAGACCCCTTGGGTACCTAAGAGACCCCTCTTGGAGACCTAAGCCTTGGGCTCACTTGGGTTAGCCATATGGCTTGACCCAAGTGGCTAAAGAGAGGCCTCCCTTGAGCCATCTCTTGACCTTAATCAAATTGAATCCAAATTACGGTCTCATTAGGTTCCCATTGACCCAATGCACCTTCCTTGA
>NW_021499327.1:0-221 GCF_001605985.2 Dendrobium catenatum
AATTGAGTTTTAAATAAAATACTTAAAAGAAATTTTATCCTCATTTTGCCAGAACTTTTTTATTTGTATTGAGGGGTGGCCTAAATTAAAATAATTTCGTTTGCTTTCTCATTACCATGGGGTCTGAAGAGCGAAAAATATTTAAATGAGTTTTGCTTAACATTCTTTAATATATATATACTAATATAAATGCCCGTGCATTAAATGCACATTATTAAAAA
>NW_021499328.1:0-200 GCF_001605985.2 Dendrobium catenatum
CAACTCCCAAGAAGAAACAGCAAGATTCAACAAAATTGCAAAAATCATCTCCTGCGTCGACCTCTCCCCCAGAATTTTCAGCGAGATCCAACATTTGAAGTGTGCACAAGAGTAAAATCATTGTCGGACTCAACAGACTGTGAATCCGACTCCACATCCGACAAATCAACCAACCAATTATTTTGATTCCGAATATCCAA
>NW_021499329.1:0-297 GCF_001605985.2 Dendrobium catenatum
CAAATACCACAACCCGCATGTGCTCCAATCGCACATCAAAGTCCCAAATCTAATGATTCGAGAATTCTGCGAGGGTATATATTCAAGTTTCATCCTCCTCCTCAAAAGGACTGGAGTCGACATGACTTGAAGTATAAAATACCTCCCAAAATCCTTACAAAAATAAAAGTGGCCTCAATATCACCCCGATGATGGGCGTGTTGATCGAAAATTTCAACCGGAGGGGTCAAATCTTAAATCAAACAACAATCCAAATTCTTGAAATGAAATCTATTATCTAAAAACTTAAAACTAAAA
>NW_021499330.1:0-226 GCF_001605985.2 Dendrobium catenatum
CTATGGCACCTACTACTGCTCCAGTAATTCAAAAGAAGATTCTTGATCCCAAGCTACAATCTGTTGGCGTGAATATAACTAGTTAGAATATAATCCAAGATGAAGTGCCTGAAGAGTACAATGCTCAAGTTCCTGATGCAAGTGTTTAAATTTCTAAGAAAACTAGAAGGAAGGACGATGCTCGATCATGAGCTAATGGTTGGGTGTCCAATACACTTCAAGAATT
>NW_021499331.1:0-238 GCF_001605985.2 Dendrobium catenatum
ATTCTTCTTGTTGAAATCTGAGATCCAAAGACAATGGAGAAGGTTTGGAGAGTTTCAGCTCACCTCTTTGGGTGCGGATTGTTTAATATGTATTTTTACTTCTGTGGAAGTTAGAAATGAGGTGCTAATGGGCGGCCCCTGGTTTATTGGTGGCAATTTGGTGGGACTGGATAGGTGGACACCCAATTTCTCCCCTGCTTTTATGGAGGGATTGTCGTCTCCGGTTTGGATACGACTA
>NW_021499332.1:0-337 GCF_001605985.2 Dendrobium catenatum
ATTTAACGTGGAAAATCCTGAAAAGAGGAAAAATCATGGGGTCTGACCCAGTTTAAATGATTCCACTAGTGTGTATAGTCGAATACAAATGATGCCCTTCCGCGGGAGGAAGATATTGGCTCAATTCATCATATATAGCACATTACATAGTTAGGATTGGAAGAATTCAATGATAAGGGAGTCATTCTCAAGAGAACGATGACAGGGCTATAATTGGGCAATAGAGATCAGAAGAATCGTAGTCGTGTTGCACTACATGATCTATATTAAAAAAATTATATATGTATTTCATTTTAACTATTTAACTATAGCTTACCAATGAACATCGGAAAGAAAC
>NW_021499333.1:0-297 GCF_001605985.2 Dendrobium catenatum
GTAGGGTTGATCGAAAGAGTACATCTAGAACTTATCAATTTATAAAAAAAAAATTTAGTTTCTTTGTCCAGTAGAAAACAGAATTCCATTGCCCTATTTACTATTGAAGCTGAATATATTGCCTCAGGAAATTGTGCGACACAAGTTCTTTAGTTAAAATAATAGTTGATTGGTTTAGGATTTATAATAGGCACAATTCTAATTTATTGTGACAAAACTAGTGTAACTTGCATTTCAAAAAATCCTATTCAATATTCTAAAACCAAACATATAAATATAAGGTATCATTTCATTAGG
>NW_021499334.1:0-287 GCF_001605985.2 Dendrobium catenatum
GATTTGTAGAGAATTTCTATGGAATAAGCAAGATGGAAATCATGGGATTCATTATGTCGCATGGGATGATCTTTGTAAACCAATTTATGATGGGGGCCGTGGATTCTTTCGTATGTTGCCACAGTGGGTCAGATGAGAGCAAAATTTGCTTGGAGGTTCCTTAATTACCAAGATTCTCTTCACAACAAATCCTTATCTGCTAGATACGGTAGAAACATCTTGCGTACAGAACCCAGAAAAAATATGTCATCCACATGGAAGATTTTACTTTGCGGTGCAAAAGCTCT
>NW_021499335.1:0-300 GCF_001605985.2 Dendrobium catenatum
TTCCATATGTTAGCTTTCGTCCTTATGCTACTAATAGAAGAATAAAAACAACAAAGATACAAGTGTACATCGATTCGAGAGGAAGAACGACTCTCCAAATCTCCGGCAACGCCAAGAGCCTAAAAGACAAGAACCCTATATCTCAAATCTCATTCAAATTTAAGATAATCCTAATTCCCTCACATTCTCCGAATTAACATGAAAGGAGAATTACAACTTATCTAATTAATCCTTACATTCAAATCTTTCCCACAAAAAATTACATTAAGCCCATCATGGGGCCCACAAGAGTTCCGCCCC
>NW_021499336.1:0-242 GCF_001605985.2 Dendrobium catenatum
CAGTACATATTAATCATATTAGTATTGTTAAAAAATAATATTAGTACCCTAGCACTGCAATGCTCAGACCCAGCATCACAGCATTGTAAGTCAAATTTAGAGATACTATAGAATAGAGACATTAATGTCATAGCGATGGTTTTTGGCCCCGTTATGATCTCAAACTTAGTGCAACAGTTCTATAAAGCATAGCGCCACAGTGCTCCAAAGCACATCACCATGGCACTCCAAAGCACAATAAC
>NW_021499337.1:0-304 GCF_001605985.2 Dendrobium catenatum
TGTCATAATCAACTTTTGAAAGAACCTCATTCTTCAACAATAGAGATAGAGAGAGAGAGGAATTAAGAACCTCCTGTTTTTGCTTAGTTCAATGTTGCGAATGAATCCACATTCAAGTATTTTAATTTTGAAGTTTTAGGGTTTATATTTGGTCGGCCATAGAACAACCTAGGTGGAAATTTTAGACCTTTTAGCATCATTTTTTTTATAAGATCTTGGTTGGGAGTCACCAAATTCCTAATTAATAAGAGTTTAAAAGATAATTTATCTAGATTTTAATTTGTATTTATAAATATGAAATGTG
>NW_021499338.1:0-358 GCF_001605985.2 Dendrobium catenatum
ATATGAATCTGATTCCGATCTGTATGATATGATTCTGTTATGTTCCGATATGATCTAAACTTCTGATTTCTGTACGATTCTGATTCTGTTGATCTAATCTGTTCTGATTCTGATTTGATATAATTTCTGTTTCCGTTCAGTTCTGTTCGATTTGATATCTGTCCGATTCTGTTCTGATTTTCGTACGGATTTGTCTGATGTATTTGGTTTTGTATTCTGAGAATTTTGATTGGAGGTTTGTTGCTTTGCTGAGCTGTTGAGCTCACTCTTGCTTCCTGGTGGTTTTCAGGTTCTGGGAAAGGGAAAGAGGTCTTGGACTACAGTTCAGAGTCTGATCTGTGATAGGTACTTTTGTCCT
>NW_021499339.1:0-540 GCF_001605985.2 Dendrobium catenatum
CATAAGAAATTAGGCAATAATGGGTGGTTATGTTAGTTGTTTTGTTAATAGTTGTCAAAATCCCAATCGTTTATTGGGCCCTTGATCCCACGGCCAAGGATGAAGATCCGTGGAAGGCTCACCTGGATTACGCCAATCTCCTTCCATATTTGTATGGCTGATTTAGGAAAGATTATATTAGTGCAATCATGAATGATTTTTATTTATTTGTTTCTTTATTAAGATATCATGTATGGATCTATAAATAAGGATGATATTGTGTAATAAAATTAAGCTTCCTTTTTCCCTCTCCAATTATGTGAATTATAACATGGTATCAGAGCCAAACAGCCTTCATTTCCGATTGAAGAACTATCGTAGAATAGTTGGAGGAGAAGAAGAAGAAATCGGAGCTGCCAAACGCAGCCGACGCTGCCTCCTACTCGGACGAACGTAAGCAGGCGGAATCGGACATCCAGGCGGAACGGGAGCAGGGTTGCAAAGCTCTATCCGACTCTCGCACTACCTGCGAACGATCGAACAACCACGAAGGACCCGATC
>NW_021499340.1:0-693 GCF_001605985.2 Dendrobium catenatum
ATTGTTGTGTTTTCTTACTTTTATTACACTCTGGGAATTGATGTGATGTGCATTAGATCTATACATAGGTTAGGGATAATATATATATATATATAATACTTTCTTGCATGTGGACATGCTCATGCAAAGCTAAATAAAAGGGAGGCAACTATCATGATTTAAAAATACTAATAAAGTTTTGTACAGGTACTTCAGAATTGCTTAGCTCCCCTAAATAAATGAGTGCTGAGACATCATTAATAATAACTGCTACAGGTGCTCTAGAAACTACTTAGCCCTCAATAATTTAGAGCATAGCCAAGTGTGGCTGTGATGAGTTATTTTCTATATATATAAATTGCATGGAAATGATTATAAATTGCTTGAGATTTTTATTAGGTTATTACAGGAAAACCTAGATTTACTGCTTTTTCCTTAATATAATAATTTGCAATATTAGTGAGAGTTGTGAAAATGCAACTTTGAGTTGAGATATTCTTATCCAACTCAAATTCTAAAATAAGAAGGCATCCTCAAAAGGGAGAGTCTTCTTCCATTTAGAAGATCGAGTTTGGATGGCCTTTAGATATCGAAAGAGAAAAGGAAATACCCCCCCTAGAGGGAGGAATTATCTCTTCATTTGGATATTCAAGCCATGACGAACCCAAGGAGTCCAAGGTGAAATTACTAAACGACAAGAGGGGGGGTGAATTG
>NW_021499341.1:0-262 GCF_001605985.2 Dendrobium catenatum
TAAGAATGCATATAGAACAAATACATTCAATTCAAAATTTTTAACGACTCTTTGAAATATAGATACAATTTTAATGTCTTTTTTTTATTTTAATAAACTCTTTTATGAATACCTATTTTTCATATATTTTGTTTCCTCAAATTTTATATGAAACGAGAAATATATGTTAAAATTATAATGCACAAAAAAAGTTTGAAAATAAAAATAATACATATTACAAAAAAATACATATTTTTTATTATATATATATATATATATATAT
>NW_021499342.1:0-226 GCF_001605985.2 Dendrobium catenatum
ATCCTTAGAAGGAATCTCTAGCTTGCTAATGCTCAAATGAGCTACAAGAGAAATCAAAATAAATCCTAAAAGCCGGTGGTTCCCAATACTATGAATTATAAAATAACTTAAAAATAATCTAGGGCTGCAAATAAACAGCACCCAAAAAGGAGATCAAAACAAAGACATTTAGCACCATCTTCCTGTAAGAAGAATAATCAAACTTCGAGTAGCTCACCATTCTGGA
>NW_021499343.1:0-207 GCF_001605985.2 Dendrobium catenatum
TAAATATTTGTATTTAAGTTCCAACTGATCTTCATCTGTTTCAGAATAAATAGGAACCTTATTAATAATCCCTATTAAGTCAGGTCCAAAGAGTAGCTTCAATTTATCTTCATCCCATTCGCCTCTATTGACAATGAAATCCAGATTTTGATTAATCAACTCTATGTTTGTGACAAAGGTAGGCCATCTAGATATGGATTTATCAAA
>NW_021499344.1:0-268 GCF_001605985.2 Dendrobium catenatum
GATTTTTGAAATGGGATATATTCTCTCTTGTATCTTCAGTTCTTCGTCTTCTTTCTTTGTTTCTCTATTTCATCTTTTCTTCTTCTACGAACTTCTTGGATCCACCGGGCTTGAATATCCAAATGAAAAGAAACTCATCCCTAAAAGGGGTATTTTCTTTTCTATTTGGATACTAAAATCATCATAATTTATCATTCCAAATAAAAGAGAATAATCCTTTAAGGTATATTTTCTTTTCTTCAGATTCCAAATTGGATTTGATATCCCA
>NW_021499345.1:0-411 GCF_001605985.2 Dendrobium catenatum
CTATAGTTGCACGCAAATTCAAATGGGTTAAAATTTTTTAAATTTTCTAAAATCAATCTTTAATAAGATTCATTAGAAATTCAACTAGCAGGGTTTTAACTCTATTTTAATTTTCTTGCTTTTACTATTTGTTTTGCGTATTTTCTACAGTTTGAAAGCATTGGGTGATGTATCAATTTTGATTACTAACCATTGACTTTTATTTGTGCAAAATGGAAATGCAGGACACCCCGATCACCTTCCAATTAGGACGAAGAGCCATAATTTAGCTGGCGAATACTGTCATCAATACCGGAAGCACTGAAGCTACCATTCACTTTAGTGGGCTCGAATTCTCAGTAGCTACTGCAAGGGCTGCAGTTGTTCCTGTATACGGCGTAAATTTTGAAGAGCTTTTTGGGAGGTCCCATT
>NW_021499346.1:0-716 GCF_001605985.2 Dendrobium catenatum
AGGTTGTTGTTTTTGTGCTTGCTTGTTTGGGAGCCACTCTCCCACTCAAGTTGTTTGTTTTGTTCGCTTGTTTGGGAGCCACTCTCTCATTCAAGCTGTTGGTTTTGTTCACTTGTTTGAGAGCCACTATCTCATTCAAGTTATTGTTTCTGTTCACTTGATTGGGAGCCACTATCTCATTCAAGTTGTTGGTGCTTCACTTGTTTTGGAAGTCACTCTTCCATTCAAGTTATGATTCCATTGCTCAGTTGGGATTCATCCCATTAGATCTTTCTATATGTGATTGTTCTGTTATGTCATTTCTCATATTGGTGTCATATTATCTTTGCCTTGATTTTTCATGTGGTTATTCATCTTTGTTCCATGTCGTTCTTCCTCCACGGACAGACCTGTAGGAGAGATTTCCTATTTGATATTTCTGGTGGATTCCTATGTTCAGGAAGTCCCTGTTGCCACTCCATTTCCTTTTCACTCCTTGTTTTGCCGTTTCGAATATGGTCAGGCGAACATCGAGTAGTCCTCATTCACCGTTGCGAATGTGGTCAGGTGAATGTTGGATCCTTTTTCTTCTTTTGTCTTGCCGTTGCGAATATGGTCAGGCAGACATTAGACTCTTTGGGAAGCTCTTTATTTACTGTTTCGATCTGGTCAGGTGGATATTGAGCTGTTCTCATTCGCTGTTGCGATCTGGTCAAGCGAATGTTGAACCCCCTTTC
>NW_021499347.1:0-696 GCF_001605985.2 Dendrobium catenatum
TGCTATTGAAAGATCTTGAGAGAAGAAAGGTTTGAAAGAGATGTGTGAATATGACTGTTCAGTAAAAAATGCCATCAATTTATAGAAAAAATGACTGTTCGTACCAGACGAAATTTTCATTCGTCCCGTACGAATTCGATTCGTCCCGTACGAAATTTTCATTCGTCCCGTACGAAAAAATTTTGTATGGACAAACGAATGAGTCAAAAAAGAAATGGCTTTTCATAAACACAACTTATGAAGCATCCTTTCATACAGGCTTTTGACTAAACCGATCGTACAGACGAACACGTGCTCGTCCGGACAATCAAGAATTCAATTCATTTTTATGGCAGTTGGAAACCGTCCCCCGCTATCAACCGACATGTGTTCGTCTGGATGAACTAAAGGTTCGTAAGGATGAAGTTCATATTAAAAACTGTCTTATCCATTCAATTGCTACATTCATTCATCCCGTCGTTTGAAAAATATTTCGTCCCGGACAATCGTGACGATCGTACAGACGAATTACATTAAAAACTGCTCTTAAAATGGTTCGAAATAACACAGTTTGTCATATTACACAAATCATCCCGTAAGAAGAATTTTCGTCCCGGACGATGATGACCACAAATTCACATTTTCACACTCAAAACAAAAACGAATAAAAAGAACAAGATAATACTTAAATACATACCTTTTTAAGAAGAAAATATC
>NW_021499348.1:0-228 GCF_001605985.2 Dendrobium catenatum
GTGTACGAAAACTAGAACTCACAAAGAGATCTAGTCTGATCCGGCGAACTCACTAAGAGATCTTGGCGGGGTGAACTCACAAAGAGAACAAAGAGCAAATTTCATTTCATCAATAATTCAATAGCCCTCATACAAGAAACAAGAGCCATTTAAATAGGTTCCACATGACACAAGTACAAAAGTCTAAAATACCCTCCGGGCTACAAAAGCAAACTAATACCCTCAAGG
>NW_021499349.1:0-265 GCF_001605985.2 Dendrobium catenatum
ACCTAACCCATACATTAAACGGATTGATCTGAAACTAAAATTTTTTGGATTGGTTTCGAGTCGTGTCAAATATTAACACCCCTAACCTTAAGATGCTATTGAACTTATAAATAATCAATCAAGATCTATCATCAATTAAAAAAAAAAAGATATATTATTCATCAAAACTTATTTTGCTAATAATAAATATATGATTCAATGTTCAATTTTTCAAATTAAATGGACTTCTTTAAGCAAAGATTATCAAGGCATAGTATTTTAAGTC
>NW_021499350.1:0-358 GCF_001605985.2 Dendrobium catenatum
TTAGGCAATAAACACATGTATATTGATATTTTGATCATTAGATTTATTTTTGCTTGTATATTATTATTAAAAAAAATATTAGATTACTCTGATTATTATTATTAAAAGAGTAAAAGATATAATTCGTTTCAAATTAGATTATGGGGCATGAAAAATTTGGTATCAAAGATTTGTTATCAAAAGAATTGAAATGTCCCTAGGGCTATAGGATTCAATTATAAATCAGGTAAGATTGAGTAATTTAAGGTGTATTATTTTGCATATATAATTGATTACATGCGTGAATCGTTCATATATGATTGTATAAGTTGTGAAACTCCTTAAGTAAAAAGAAGCTAAACTCTTTAACATCAAGATA
>NW_021499351.1:0-443 GCF_001605985.2 Dendrobium catenatum
TTTTTACATGCTATGTACAAGCTTATACGTAGTGTGTAAACTTACAGATAGTGCGTAAAAATTATGTATATAGTATGTATAAACTTATACGTAGTGTGTATAATGCTTATACATACCGTGTATAAATTGTATATAATGTGCATAAACTTATTTATAGTTTGTATAGTCCTTATACATAGCATGTATAAACTTATATATAGTATGTATGATGCTTGTACATAGCGTGTGTATAATATTTGAATGAACTTGTTCATAGTGTGTATAATAATTATAAATAATGTGTATAATGCTTGTACATATAATATATAAACTTGTACATTATGTGTATATTACTTGTATAAACTTGTATATTTACGTATAATGCTCACACATAGATTCTATAATACTTGTATAAACTTTTATAAAAAGTGTATAATGCTTGTACATAGCATGTAAAAATTTAT
>NW_021499352.1:0-283 GCF_001605985.2 Dendrobium catenatum
ATCAAGCTCATTTCAACGGGAAACCTAACTCACCTAACAATGTCTTCTTTACATATTTCCTTTAGGAAGCTCAAATCTACACAGCGTAACCAATAAATAAAGGCTTCTGACAAGAAATATAAGTCCAATCCAGACCAAATACATTTTCCTGCAATTATTAGTATAATTGGAGCTATCGTTTTCGCCTGGACTATAACTAAAAGACTTGAAAAATAGCTTTATTGGGGTCTCTGTTGAAAATTCCGGAGTCCTTTATATTGACGATCGATTTATTTCTTTTGAA
>NW_021499353.1:0-236 GCF_001605985.2 Dendrobium catenatum
GATTGATGCAGGTGAACCACGAAAGGAGAAGAATATTGCACTAAAGATGGAAGAGTCAAAGAGTGAACACTCACAACCTGAGGATGAAGATGATATTGCACTAATGACTAGACAATTCAGAAGCTTTTTTTAAAGAGGAAGCAGAAGAGATGCCAGCAATGGAATAGAGGTAAGTTTAATAGAAATGGCAAGGTTTCTAGTGAAGTAATTTGTTATGAATGCAAGAAACCAGGTCA
>NW_021499354.1:0-208 GCF_001605985.2 Dendrobium catenatum
ATGTTGGCAACTCAAGGAAGAAGTTGAGAGACTGATCCGATAAGGATATCTTCGACAATTCATCAAGAATGCACCAGCCCGAGATGAAGTTGGACTGACTGGGGGGCAGAATCAACAACAAAGGCAGTCGATAAACAATCACCAAATAGTTGGGGAAATTGGAACCATTGTTGGGGGCCTATCAACGCCTTGCCGAGTTTTAATTGCA
>NW_021499355.1:0-567 GCF_001605985.2 Dendrobium catenatum
TAACTCATAGATGAATACAGTAGTTATCTATGAATGTTGAAAGTCAAAATTCAAGAACCTACTGAACCTGATTGCAAGCAAAGATCAATGATACAAGTTAACCATGCTGACCACAAGCAAATATAGATGAATACAGTAGTTATCTATGAATGTTTCAGTAAAATGCAGTATCCTGAAGTCAATTTCAGTACGAAAAGGAAGACATCTACCTACCTATATGCAGCAGTAGCAAGATGTACTGAAAAGATCAAATACTACCATAAAATATATGAAGAATATGAAAAGTGCAATCTCCTACGATCTAAAGTAGGAGATTAGTTAGTGCACTACGATCCACCTGTAGAAAGCAACGAGTAGTGCATGACAATCTACCTGTACAAAGCAGCAAACAACTGATCCAGAAGCTGCTACGTCACGCCACCGAATCTGCAACATTCATACAAGCAGACAGAAGGCGTCCACAAACTACAACGCCACGCCACCGAATCTGCAACACTCATACAAGAAGACAGAAGTCGTCTACAACTACAACGCCACGCCACCGGATCCGCAACTTTTATGCAAGCG
>NW_021499356.1:0-446 GCF_001605985.2 Dendrobium catenatum
ATAGTAGCATTTTTGAGCAAAATCTAGCTTCTTATTCCGTCATCTTCCTTTTTATTCTTTCATCCACAGGCTTTTAATAGAACCTAGAATCAAGAATGCGTCACTATCACTGCATGTTGATGTAAAACCTTCTTATTAAAAAATAAGAAAGCCATATGTCATTTATATAACCCAAACACACCTTATTATTTTGAAGATATTTCATCTGTCAGTAAATATGAATTTAAAAAAAAAAAATATTCAATCTATCCTCTCAAGGCTTATCTTAAATTATCTAAATGCTTTATGACACTCAGATTGAAAGCTGTTTAGACACCCTATAAAAAGGTACTAACAAGGACAAAATAATCTGAAATTTTGCTTCTTCATTCTGCCACATCTGTGAACTTTATGAGATAGAATTGATTCATTTTCATCTTTCTTTAATAAAAAAGATAATATATCTC
>NW_021499357.1:0-312 GCF_001605985.2 Dendrobium catenatum
TTTTCTAGATTTGATTTGATTTTGATCGGCAAGTGCAGGCCAAAATTGTTTCTAAGTATAAGCTTTTTCATAAAGAAAGATGACATTATTCCCCTGATAATCAAAATTCTAACATCTATAAATTAATATCATCATTTCCCCTTAAATATAAAGAAATTAAGCACATCTTAATGGTTTTTATCAACCTATATAAAGTTTCCTTCATTTGATATTTAATTATTTCATAAAATTTGGATACAATTGAACTTTTTTCATGACTACATTTATTGTACTCAGTGCCCCAATTTTATAACCAACATGATGTAACCAATT
>NW_021499358.1:0-201 GCF_001605985.2 Dendrobium catenatum
GTGAGTGTAGGAAACCTCCCTCTAGTTTAGGCTTGGAAATTTTGCCTCCAACTTGGTTGGTAGAACGAAAGAGTTAGGCCTATCCCTTTCTAAACCTTTCTATAAATGTTAAAAACTAGCGTGCTCGGGCTACTAGTGGCATGCTAAGTTATATAACTTATAGAAAAATTTCCTCAATTTTCAAAATCTAAATTCTAGTCT
>NW_021499359.1:0-838 GCF_001605985.2 Dendrobium catenatum
AAGTAGAGATTCTTACCTTTGAACACCAAGTGAAGCGTTCACGCTCCAGTGGTAGGAAACCTCCTGTGAATGCTCTCTCACACTCTCTCCTTGACTTTTATTTCAATAGACACGAAGATCAGATGGCAAAAAGATTGGGTTACAGTCTAATTTGAACTATATATACAAAAGACAAGAAAAACCGCCTAAAAACTACAAGTTTTCAATTCTGTACGCAGTGGATCATCCCGTACGATTGTGGATCGTCCTGGACGATTTTACTTAAAGTGCCAGAAACGAACCTAATGTAAATTGGTATGATCTATGTTCGTACACGCTCATCGTCCCGTACGAACTATGTTCGTCCAGTACGAAACGGTTATTTCATAGGTCGGTTTCCAAAAATTCTACAAGTCATAACCAACTGACTTACGTCGGTTTAGTTCTTCTTGGGACGAATAGGTTTCATCCTGGGACAATTTTAAACAGAGAGGTTCGTCCAGGGACGAAAATATATTTCATCCTGTCTGATCTCATACAGAGAGTTTCATCCTGGTACGAAAATTAATTTCGTCATGTACGTACTCATACAGAGAGTTTCGTCCCGGTAAGAAAATTATTTTTCGTCTGGATGAACATTGCGAGTGAGAATCCCGAGAGTTTCGTCCCAGTACAAAAATTAAAATTCATCCTGGATGAATATAACATAGAAAATTTTCTCCTCGTATATTCAGTCCGTTGCTCTTCTGAGGGGCTAATTAACATGATCGTCCCGTACGAAAATGGTTCGTCCCGTACGATCAATTCACAAAAAATTGTCCCCCCCTAAGAGTGTGTTGTGATTTTTTCACTCAATTTC
>NW_021499360.1:0-844 GCF_001605985.2 Dendrobium catenatum
ATTTAAAGTTGAATTATTAACTTATGAATTTTATTTTGATTATTATAATTTAATTAATTATTTTTTTGATTAGGGTATACTTAATATTTATTAAAATTTGATGATATTTAAACTTAAGTTTTTATTTTGAATGTTTATATATATGATTTTAGGTTGATTAGGATTTATTGAAGTTGATTTTAGATTTTTAAGGATTTTATCTAACTTATGGAAAAATAGGGATTCATTAATAAGGAATTAACTAAATCTAATAGTTATTTGATGATCTATTAATGTCAAATCAATATGTATTTAATCAATGCTGTATGACACTAATTTTTTATGTTTGAATTTCATCCAAAATGGATGTGTGATGTTCATCCTAGCCCAAGTCCTTTAATGTTGTCCTTAGTGGCACTAGGTTATGGGATTGAAGTCAATGTTCTTCTAACCCATTATATACACTACCTACAATCACAACATAACAATCATGAGCAAAGCAGAGTGCCCTAATACCTCTTGGAATGATCTATAGTAAATTATTAAGATTATAGGTCACTTAGTGACCTATGAACTTAAATGTTTAACTATAAGAGATTGAATTCTTCAAATTGGATTGAGTAGATTTTGAAGATGTATGGGAACAACCTTAAACCAAGCTCAATTAATTTGATTTCAAAATTATGCATGGTTTGATAAATATGCATATAAATAAAAAATAACATTAAAACTAATTTTTATCAAACTAAGAATAATTACAATATGAATGTATTTTTCAGTGAAAGAGGGCTCCTACTGGTTCCATAGAGTCCTAACATGCATTGATTGAATTTAAATTGAATTAGTTATGAATTTTAAAAAATCT
>NW_021499361.1:0-250 GCF_001605985.2 Dendrobium catenatum
GAAAAATATGTTTTCCTCGGCTGCCCACAGTCCACGTGTTGCCTGCCCCGGCGGGGAGCCCGCTGCCCTGCTTTTCTACCCCGGCATCCCACAACCCACGTGACAGTGTGGTCCGCGTCTGCGCGTCGAATCGTGTTCGAGAGATCTAGCCGCGCGTCTCCTACCGCCCTGCCCGAGTCAAGTCGCCGCCCTGCCCTGCATCCACTTGTCGAATCGCCTACACCGCTGCCGCTGCCCCGCCGACGCCCGC
>NW_021499362.1:0-220 GCF_001605985.2 Dendrobium catenatum
GTAATATAAAATTTAAAATTTACATTTCCTCTAATAAATTTTTCCTCCAAATCCTGGATTAATTATTGAGCCAATAAAACATTGTCCAATATAGAATGACCTTTAACAAAACTAGTTTGCTCTAAAGAGATGATATTAGGGATAATTAAAGCAAATATAGCCATGATCAACTTGGCATTTAGATTTTTGAAAAATGAACACAAACTAATAGGATGAAAAT
>NW_021499363.1:0-262 GCF_001605985.2 Dendrobium catenatum
TTTCCTCTATTTCATCATCTTCTATTTTAGTTTCTGAGGGCATATTTGATTCATCAAATACCACATGGGTGGATTCTTCTACTACAAGGGTTCTCTTATTAAAAATCCTATAGGCCTTACCTACAGAAGAATAGCCTAAGAAGACACCCTCATCAGACTTGGGATCGAATTTTCCTATGGGATGTTTACCATTATTTAAGATGAAGCACTTACACCCAAAGACGTATAAATATGAAAGGTTTGGTGTCCTACCCTTAAGGAG
>NW_021499364.1:0-362 GCF_001605985.2 Dendrobium catenatum
AAATCGGAGTTCAGGTGCTCCCGGATTTAATTTTTGAAGTTTCCGGCTTGATATTACCTCGAGATTCGTGCTCGATCAAAATAATTTTTTGAGAATATATCAATATATATTTAAATTTGGGCGATTAAAGTGCAACTGAAAATAAAGACAGTCCACTCAAATGCTAACAAAGCAAACCAACATCCAAAAATACATGTTATTGATGATATTGATATAAATCTTTTTATTCCATTAATGCTAAATGTCACAAATAGACATGAAAAAGGCAATTTGTCATATTATATTAATTATTATATGATATGAAATATATAACCTTAAAATAAATAAAAACAGCTTGGAATTAATTTGGACATTTGGTAGAT
>NW_021499365.1:0-230 GCF_001605985.2 Dendrobium catenatum
ATAAGATACATGTTTTAGATATCTTCGATCTTTTGTTCAAAGTGATGGTGAAATAGATGGGTATATTATCAGCACAACCATATTGTGATTTTAAAGTATAGCATGTTTACACACGTGTTATAATAAATGTTTTCATAATTATGTAGGGGGACGTTTGCTTCAACATCCAAATGACTATCCAAGAAGAGAGAAGTTTGATGTATAATAGATTGTTGCCGGGTCGAAAAGGA
>NW_021499366.1:0-390 GCF_001605985.2 Dendrobium catenatum
TCAGAGGGCCCCGGGTCAGAACCGTTTACCTGCAGTGTCATTTGGCGGCAAAACTGCCGGTTAGAGCACACGTACGATGTCCTTACTGGCAAGAGATTGTTTGAGAATGGATCCTAGTGATATTTTCGACTAGGCATTTGGCTCTTTGTGAGCTAGAGCTTATTTGAATTTGTCCACGCTGACAGACTGTTGCGGAGGGTAGATGGGCTTTGCTTTAAGTGCTTGATGGATTGATTTCATTTTAAATATTTTTTTGGATTTTGGGATTTGTTGGATTTTTGGATTTTGTGGAGTTTTGGGTTTTTGGATTTTTATGGGTATTTTGGGTGGAGCTATGGACTTTGGATATTTGTGAGACATTTGATTGGGAACCCCTCCGGTTGAGATCTA
>NW_021499367.1:0-1085 GCF_001605985.2 Dendrobium catenatum
TGATTGTTGCTTGGGAATGAGTCGTGTCACAAGTCAATTATCATGACAAAAAAAAAAGGTCTCTATGTCATGGCTTTGAAGTCAAGCCATGTGTTTCAAGCTCTTCTTGTCACTTGCAAACAAATGATACTTACAAGTTCTTTATTTTTTTTAAAAGAAATTTGCAATTTATATGGTGTACTAAAACCTTCAATATCCTCATTCTAACCAAGGTGATCATCATAAGGCAATTGTTATTCTTCAAAAAGAAACTCCATGTCAAAGCTTGTAATTCACATTCATTGCTTATTTGTTCATTTTATTTTGATTTTATCACTCTTATGATTCATGAACTTAATTTTCAAAAGTTAGGATTTTGGCTCAAGTTCTTATTAATCTTTTCAAGTTCTTGTTCATTAAATGTTCAAATCAAGTCTGTCTCCTTTGCCCAATTTTTTTCTACCCTTACCTTTGTTTCATTTCTGATGATGCTTGTGATTCTTCCTAGAAAGCTTTTGAATTGATCAATGATTAAGACAATATAATCACTTTCAGACCCGAAAGAATTATTATCCGTGTTGTTGGCCTTCAATGTTGCAGTTTTCTCCTTCTTTTGCTCACATGCATCAAGTTGTCTATGGTTCACTCCTTGCTCATAAGCAATGAGTGATCCAAGTAAGTTATAAACAAAATAAGTATTCAAATCCTTGGATTTAGTAATTATAGTGTTTTTAGCATCAAAGAAAGAAGACAAACATCTCAAAATTTTATTCACTCTTTCATAGTTAGCTAGCTCTCTTCCTAAGGCATGCAATGAGGTGATAATTTGAATAAACCTAGTATACATGTCAGAAATCGATTCAGTAGGTTTCATACAAAAATATTTGTAGTCATGCAATAAAATATTCAACCTAAATTATTTAACTTTGTTGGTTTCTTCATAAGGAATACACAATCTATCTCAAATTTCTTTACCAGTAGCACAAGTTGAAACACGTATATAATCTTCAGATTTCAAAGCCTAGAAAAAATAGTTCAAGCATTTTACATTCAGTTGAGCTAAATCCTTATCCTCAAGAGTCCATTCAGTGAAAGGAAGTACATTT
>NW_021499368.1:0-260 GCF_001605985.2 Dendrobium catenatum
AACAAGCTTTTCCCTCTCAAATTCTCTAGTTGTAACACTTTCCATGCAAAGTAATTGAATAATCATACATCAGCCTCCTTGGACATGGAGAACGTTGATATTTTAACAATAAAAAGAATAGCTTCATGCAAAATTAGTAACTTACCCTGATTCAATTCGTCTCACCATATAATCCGCTGAAATATACCCTGTCTAATGCTATGAAAGTAGAATCAGCGAGCGATCTATTATCCAGTGCATCTTTTGAGCTAGTCTGGTTT
>NW_021499369.1:0-358 GCF_001605985.2 Dendrobium catenatum
ACCACCGGAATAATTTGCCGACGGAAAAAACCGCCAGAATTTATTTTCCTATGCGGTTTTTTCCGGCGGCATTTTAACTGCTGGAAAACCGTCGCTAAATTACAAAACCGGCGGAAAATGCTCAATTTCCGCCGGAAATTGCCGCCGGAAATGAGTGATTTTCCTGTAGTGAGACCAAAAAAGACCCAGTAGGAGGAAAAGAACCACACAAACTATAACTAACACCCAAAGAAAGCAGACATGCACAATAAACCCATAAAAAAAACCAACAACAAAGAAACCAACCCAACCCCAACAAGAGGAACAAAAGACAAAAAAGATAAAAAATAGCAGTAGATTAAAAAACCAACAAGACAAC
>NW_021499370.1:0-222 GCF_001605985.2 Dendrobium catenatum
TAAGTCGGTTAATCGTTTGGACGAGAATATGTTCGTCAGGACGAAATTTTTACAGAAAACAGATCGTCCTGGATAATTCTTGACTTCGTCTGGACGAAAATTTTCCAGAGAACCAATCGCCACAACAACAACAACAACATCAAGCCTTTATCCCACTACGTGGGGTCGGCTACATGAATTCTTTTAACCAATCGCCACGGACGATAATTTATTTTCGTCTGG
>NW_021499371.1:0-276 GCF_001605985.2 Dendrobium catenatum
TGTGGAACCCCTCCGGTTGAGATAGACAATCAACACAGCCATCATCGGGGTGTTTGGAGTCATTTCCCTTTCTATTGATTGAACCCTGTCAACTCGACCAAGCTATTGATCGAGGATCGGGTTTTTCGTAGGCTTTATGCCTTTATCTATGAATCTTCTTGATTTTAGACCTTGAAGGCCTAAAAAGAATGTATTTAAACAAATACACCGGTCGCTACAACCGTGTATTTATTTAAAGGTTCGAACCCTGTCGACTTCTATTGATCCGTATAGAAG
>NW_021499372.1:0-311 GCF_001605985.2 Dendrobium catenatum
GACAATGTCTTAATAGTTAAGAGTATTGGCTATTATAGCTTAATTGTAATAGCACAATTTTTAAAAATAAAATTTAAATGAATATCTAAATTTCAGTTTGAATTAGAGTATTGCAACACTAGGGGTGTTAATTTCGGGTCACAGGCCGGGTTCAGGTCGAACCCGGAACTGACCCGGCATTATTCGAGTCAACCTGAACCCGACCCAGTTTTGCATACGGGTCGGTTTCGCAGACCCGAACCAAACCTGCTTCGGGTTCGAGTCAACCCGACCCGACCCGCTACGGGTTCGACAGCGGCACGCGATGCACT
>NW_021499373.1:0-1361 GCF_001605985.2 Dendrobium catenatum
GAATAGAGTCTGGCCGATGTCAATCATCCAGGACATCATACCGGCTGATTCTTTGATTGCTCGGGCCAATGTGATTGTATCAATTAACCTTAATTGCTTTCCATAATTACCAAATTAATTTAAGCATAATTGTGTTGTATCATCCAGACCGATATGGAGATCATCTGGGCTGATAATTTAAAATAAAGAATACCTAAATTGATCATGACGGCTAATTTTTTCTTATTTGAGCCTATCATCCTAGCCGATAAAAGGATCGTCTAGGATGATTTGCTTAATCACAGCTGCTTAATCAGGATGCCTTAATTAGGGTTTCTATTTTTAATTGAATCATCCTTGCAGATATGAACATCGTCCAGGCCGATGTACTAAAAAATAGAAAAACTTAGAAAACCACTCAAATGTGTGTGTATAAGGTTACTTAGCATCAGGAACCACTCTTACAATTGAATCAAGAAAGAAAAAATATAGACTTGACTCAACCTAAATCTACCTGATCTTGAGGTGGCTTGAGTTACATTCGTTCTTGTGGACCTGAAAAGTTAGTAGGAAAAGCAGTTGTAGGTAATCATGAATATTTGGTATCATTAAAAGTCTTATCCATAAACTCAGATTTATAAATTAATCTCCCCCTTTTTTATGATGGCAAATATACCCAAAAAATTCAAATAGTCCAGAATTAAAAGTACAAGATACATGAAACTACTCCCCCTTTTGACATCACAAAAAGGAGAGAAACACAAATAAAAACATAACAAAAAGTAAATAAAACATAAAACAACAAACTACAAAAAATTGAAACTAAAACTAGAAGAGAAACAAACTAGAAAAACACAAAGAAAATAAAAAAAAATGAGGGCCCCTAATCATCAGACAAAGGTGGTGGTGGTGGTGGCTGCTGAAGGTAACTGGAGAGCGTAGAAAATTGTGCCCCAAACCAGGCCATATCTTGGTCATGCCGCAGCTGGTGGTGTGTAACATAGGCATCAAAATGGGTCTCAAACTGATAAAATCTCTCCACCAACTAATCCAGCTGAGAGTACTGGCGAAGAGGAACTGGTTCAAGAATAGGAGCGGGAGCGGGAGCCTCCTCTTCCGCTGCCCCCTGAGCATCCCAATCCGCTAGGTAGAGATGAGTACTGTGAAGGGCATTGAATGAATTGTTTGAGTAGAAAGGTGGCAGATGGTTGGGAGGAGAAGGATATTAAAGGTTGTATTTAGATTCTAAAACATATGCAATGATGTGTCCTAGAGCTAGATTGGGCTTTCTTCTATGACCTGGATCTCTAATGGTAGTCAAATACTCGAAGTAGTGGAAGATCAAGTCTGTGGCATTGAATTATCTATGGGCTAGAATGTAA
>NW_021499374.1:0-212 GCF_001605985.2 Dendrobium catenatum
ACCTGAGTGAACCGGTTGGTTTTTAATTAATATAAGCATGCAATCCCTCATTTTTAATTAATTAATCCGCCTTTGAGTACAAATACACTACTCCCCCTTTTGACATCTCAAAAAGGAGGAGGAAACTAAAAATAAAAACTAAAGCAATGAAAAAATACAATACAGAAAAAAAGATAGCAATCCACAGAAAATAGAAACTAAAACTAAAAAAA
>NW_021499375.1:0-1216 GCF_001605985.2 Dendrobium catenatum
ATCAGGGGATCAAATTTCCTCATTAACGAACCGGCCGATTTTTTCATAACCCCCCAGTTCGGCGGTTCGGCGGTTCAACCGGACTTTAAACCGGTTTTTGCCCGGTTCTTGAATCAGCCGGTTATTTCTTCTCCCCGGACCGCCCGCCGGACCGGTTCGCGGTTGAACCGGTCGAACCGGCCGGTCCGGTCCGGTTATGAAAACCTTGATAATATATATCTATCTATCTATATATAAGTGGTTGGTTTGAGATTTTTGAAATATTCTATATCACTTTAATCATATAGTACTAGGAAAAAAAAATCATACAATACAATTGTGTAATAAAATTAAACATTTTAATTAATTTTGTATCACCCTGTGTGTGTGATCATTCAACTCGTTTTATGCGTAACATACAAAAAGACTTAAGAAAATAGAAAAATAAATTACTAGTTGACACACTCTCTGATTCTTAGTGTTCTTTATGCTAACAGATTTTCTTCGTCTTCAATTCCATTGGCTTCAACAAATCTTTGTCTTGAAGCCATCACTTGCGTGCTTTTTACATTGTCAGTATAAAAATAATTTCCCCGCACACATAATTCAAATTGTTAACAGTATAACAATAATATTTATAATCATTAAAACCTTAGCTTAACTCAAGCTCATGGGGTTCAAGAGTTCTATCACTTCTCCTTCTCCTTCACCTTCATGTTTGACTCAAAACTAACAATATATAACCTCAAACAAGTAACTCTTTCACAAGCCTACTTCTTTTTCTTTCTTTCCATCAAACAACTAGCAACCTTTCTCCCACTTAACCTATCCACTCATGTAGGTAATTAAGAGGAGTTGATTTACAAAACTTATACTTTTTTTTCATTAACTAAATAAATACTTTTTCATGGTTCAAGCCAAGTTAGAGTTTTCAACTTGAGATGTATATATTGATGATATATGTATAGCTTAAAAAATTACATTGGTTAGATATTATTTTGCAATAGTAATAATTAACTTAGGAGCAGTGTGGCTTAATTAAATATGTTTAAACTAATAACTTCAATGCTTTTACTTAAAGCTTAATTTAATAAGTTTTGGGTAATTAAATCATGTATTAGTGTATGTGTAATATCAAAATCTGCTCCAGGATCGTCCAGGACGATCTGGGATCGTCCAGGACGATCTGGGATCGTCCTAGGACTATCAGTTGAGAATCTGCTCCAGAATTTGCCCA
>NW_021499376.1:0-2812 GCF_001605985.2 Dendrobium catenatum
GAGAAGGAAAGGAGAGAAGAAGATAATTCCTGAATGATAAATTTGGGCTACTGTGACCTATGCCATGTTTGAGCACGAGACCCTTAGTTGCAAGTTTACGCTTAGTGGTATGCAGGAAGAAACCAGCTTATGGTTTTATTTATAATGCTATGGATGAGGCGAAGAGTTTGATGACAAATTGGAGGGAGAGGAAGTTATTAGGAATCTGGGGAATCATTGATGCTCGGTGGAGGTGCAGTTACACCGACTCTACAGCAGCCTGCATTATTCTAAACCCTCAATTTCAATATTCAGAGAAAAAAATCTTCAAATCCGACAGTTAAGCTTGGTCATATCACTGTAGGAAAGATTAATACCGGAGCAGGCAATAGGGAGCTTTGCAGATTTACAGCTTGTCTGTTCCGGAATAAAGAGGGTTTTTTTTGGTTTGTAAAGCAGCCAAAACTAACCATTGCTAAACGGTCTCCAGGTATAATTAATTTGGTAAATGCATACAACTTTATTCAATATTCTGAATTTGATATATTTTTCTTCTTGAAAACAGTTGAATGGTGGATCCAATTTGGTGATTCCACCCTGAGCTACAGAGGTTTTTGCTGTGAGAGTTGTTGGGCCTCATTGTTCTTGCTTCTGGGTGTGAGCGAAATTGGTAGTACAATATAGTCAAGTGGCAAAACAAGAGACGAAATCGACTATCTACGACTCAGATAACGTCCCTCGTAACATAATTGACAAAAGAGGTTAAGAGAATAGAGAGTGAGGAAATAAGGGTTGAAAGATGATTGAGGACCCGTTGGCTTGTGTAAGATGATCTGTCGTCATGATAATGAGTGTTCATAGATGATGAGGCGATATCTCATTATCAGACTTACAGTAGAAGATCTAAATATGTGAATTGAGGGCCGAAGCAGAATCAAACGGTACATCCACTAGTACAACAACCAACACACACAATCATCTGCTCATGCCTTGACTCTGAAGTAAAGGTAATTTCTCTGCTAGTCGCTTGATTAATGATGGTTCATCCAATTTATGCCTAATAATCTTTCTTTTAATGAACCAGGGAAGAGAAAAGTCGAGCCATGTGAAGATTGAAGATGACATGAAATTCATAGATACAATTGGAGAAGAAGATTCACTTGAAGACTGATATATTTGTGATGGGATATGACTTCCATTTATATGTTTTGATTTTTGGAGTTTGTCTAAACTATATTTCTGAATTTTGTACTTTGGACAATAATTTATGCATCTACTTTCTTATTTCCGTTATTGCTATTATTTTCCTGCTAAATCCTTTAATTTTTCATTTACGCAATTTGTGTTGTGAGGCTTACGCCTTCAGACCGCCTCGAGGCTTACGCCTCGCCTCAACGGACGAAAACCGCGCCTCAAGGCGCAGTTACGCAATTTTAAACCTTGGTCTCCACCCAGGGGATGGGGGAGCTCAGGGGGAAGAGGAGGCTCCCGCTCCCGCTCCTGCTCCTGTTCCTGAACCTGTTTCTCTCCGCCAGTACTCTCAGCTAGATCAGTTGGTGGAGAGATTTGATCAATTGGAGACCCGCTTCGATACGTTCGTAGCATTCCAACAGCAGCAGCACGCTGAGGACGTGGCCCGGTTCGATGCCTATGTTGCACACCAGCAGCAGCATCACGACCAGGACATGTCCTGGTTTACGGCACAGTTTGCCACATTTTCTACTTTCTTCCAGCAGCCACCACCACCACCTCCGTCTGATAATCAGGGACCCTCGTTTCTTTGATTTTCTATGTTTTTCTAGTTTATTTCTCTTCTAGTTTTAGTTTCAGTTTTCTGTAGTTTGTTTTTCTTATATTTTATTTTAGTTTCTGTTATGTTTTTATTTGTGTTTCCCTCTTTGTGATGTTAAAAGGGGGAGTAGTATGATGTGTTGTGTCTTGTACTTTGAATTCTGGAACTTAATGAATTGTTTTTACTAAACTGCCATAACTGTTTGAAATTTATGGATATGTTTGCCATCATTAAAAGGGGGGAGATTGTTACAAATCTGAGTTTATGGATTAGACTTTTGAGATAGCAAACATTCATGATTTCCTACGACTGCTTTGCCTACTAACTTTTCAGGACCACAAGATCGAATGCAGCTCAAGCCAGCTCAAGATCGGGTAGATTTAGGTTGAGTCAAGTTTGTATTTTTTCTTTTATTGAGTCAATTGTAAAAGTGGTTCTTGATGCTAAGTAACCTTGCACACACACTTGAAGTGTTTTCTGAATTTTTCTGTTTTGAGTAAATCGGCCTGGACGATGTTCCGATCGGCTAGGACGATCCAACTAAAAATAGAAATCCTAATTAGGGCATCCTGGTTAAGTTGCCGTCATTAATCAACTCGTCCTGGATGATACTTGTATCGGCCAGGACGATAGGGTCAAATCAGAAAGAATCAGCCTCCATGACCAATTTAGGTATTCTTTATTTTAAATTATCAGGACGATATATACATCAGCCTAGACGATACAGCACAATTATGCCTATATTAATCTGGCAATTATGGAAAACAATTAAGGCTGATTGATACGATCACATCGGCCGAACCGATCGCATAATCGGCCGAGACGATGTCCTGGATGATTGAAGTCAGCCAGACTCTGTTCAGGGCGATGTTCAGGACGATTTTGCTTGGATTTGAACTAATCGTCCAGGACGATATTGTATCTGCCTGAACGATGTAACCAATTTTCTTCTGATCATCCTGAATCGTCCTAGTTGATTGAGCTAATTTTGTACTGATCGGGCAGGACGATAATGTCGGTTCTTGAAATTCTATTTAAAGG
>NW_021499377.1:0-215 GCF_001605985.2 Dendrobium catenatum
GCACTGGGTCCAAAATATCAAAGTTATAATTAAAACACTAAATAAAATTTACTCTTATCCCAATATTATATATTGCAGTTATATTTTATAACTCAATATGTATGAAATGAGATAGGATTTGTTTTATTTAGCTGGATTAATTAAACTTTTACAATTTAAATAAATTATTCAGAGTCTAATTAAAATCTCTTTTAAATTTCAGGAAAAATGATGGG
>NW_021499378.1:0-201 GCF_001605985.2 Dendrobium catenatum
GCCGACCCCTCACCCCCCCCTCTCTCTTACCATCGTCCCCTCCTCTCTCTCTCTTCTCCACTTAAGTTATTTCCCAATTAAAACCCAATCCCCCCCTCTTCATCATGCCGGCCACGCTAATCCATCCATTAATTAGAGAATTTTGAATTCAAATTCTCCCTCCTTCCCTCTCAAATTAATTCCAATATTAATTTCTACTCA
>NW_021499379.1:0-231 GCF_001605985.2 Dendrobium catenatum
GGTGATGAAGCCTAGGTGTATAGGATGGATTTTGGGAAGTGAGCAGCACCTAAACGCTAGGGTAAGATGGTCCTAAGGCCTCTATATGCTGCTGGCATGCTGTGGACAGCAACCTAACAAAGGTTTAAGGGCACCTAAAAGTCACTAACTAGTGCAGGAAAATTCTGGACAGCAAAGTTTAGCAGTTGAATACATTGTCTAGGTGTTTGGAAGGGGCCGAGGGAGTGGACA
>NW_021499380.1:0-480 GCF_001605985.2 Dendrobium catenatum
ACATCTGGTCAAAAGAGCGTCGGTACAGGGTTTCATTTATATAGGAGAATGACAAAGCTCTCTTCCTAATCTGGGTGGCAAGAGAGCGATTATCCGGAAGTTTACCACGCTTCAAGTACTCCACAAAAGGGACTCTCCAATCTAACTCTTCCTCAACAGCACACACTGTGAGGGTCTGATCGGAAGAAGACAAGTCCGCGGGACACAAGGCTTGTCGGTACTGGACAACAATCGACACCGGATTTCCAGTAGGGTCAGCCAACTCCTTAGCAAGTTTACCTAGTGCATCCGCTCTACCATTCTCAGATCGAGGGACTCTAACTAAAGTTACTTCAGGAATCAAACACAAGAGCTCTATTGCCCTATCGTGATAAGGCAATAGCTCAGGTTTGAGAACTTTGAAAATTCCGGCCACTTGATTAATAATTAGTTGGGAATCTCCAAAGATTTTTACCCGCACAATGCTCATCTGAATGGCCA
>NW_021499381.1:0-551 GCF_001605985.2 Dendrobium catenatum
ACTATGTGCATTAAAAGAAGACCTGGTATAATAAAAATATTGTATCATTAATTTAAAAATTAAGAGAAACGATTAGTATTCCCTATTTAATTTACACCATCAATACAAAATTTTGGGAATTAGCCAGCCATGAGAACAATTGGAGCAAACTCATTTCATTAATAACATACAAGAAAGAAAGCACAAATGAAAAGATATCACCAGATGGTACAACGTTCTCCTCTACACTCCTCTTTGAACTTACAAAATTACTTCCACAAACACTAATTAAATACTCTAAAGATGTGAATCTAGTGCTCCTTGAATTCCCTTAGTGGTCACTCCTATGAAAATTTTAGAGAGACTCTGAAGTCTGAATTTTACTAAGTGACTGAAATCCCCTACTAACATTACAGACAGACTATTTATAGATAAATATAGAAAACGGATTTTGGCGCAGTGGCGCTCGAGATAGTTGAGTTGTTGATGTGAAACGTATTAGCATGGATGATTAAATTAAGGAAGTTTGCACGTTTAAATTTTAGAGCACAATAATTATAAGCTTTCTCTTG
>NW_021499382.1:0-287 GCF_001605985.2 Dendrobium catenatum
TTCATTGATGCTATGGACATGGATAGATTCATTGATACTATTGCTTCTGCACCATATTAACCTGTTGCATTTGATTTATTGCTAGTATAGACTGAGCTTTATTGTATTGCTTTTCTAACCGATTTCATTGACTAGATAATATTGATTTGATCGAATGATTCGATACGATTGATTTGACCGATTGATTGATTGGACTGATCGATTGATTTTCTTCTGTGTACGAATTCGTCTGAGATTTGACATACCGATTCATTGAGTTTGATTTATCGATTCTTCTATCGCTGCAT
>NW_021499383.1:0-235 GCF_001605985.2 Dendrobium catenatum
TTGATGATGGTAAAACAATTATTATTTGTAGTATTTTAAGTTCTAAGAATCTTCTAAATTCCCCCTGAATTAATGAACTCATGAAAATTAAATAAGGAGGCATTTGAATTACTTAAAAAAAAAATTCAAAATTTTTATACAACTCAAAACAACACAAAAGACAAAACAATAAAAAAAAAATCAAACACACATACGAATATCAAACACTACGAAAACATACGCAACAAACAATTTC
>NW_021499384.1:0-570 GCF_001605985.2 Dendrobium catenatum
TTGTGCTAGTTTGATTTGCTTCAAATTTATTATTTCTAAAGGGAAGTGTTGTAATTCTAGAGCGTTGAAGGTTGGATATGGAAGAGTTGAACTTACACAGAATACATGTCTGATATTAAATATGAAGAACGCTATAGTTTTCCTATGGTAGTGTAGCTATGCAATTCTTCCATGTTGAAGCAAAATTGGAAGACAAAGTTACTGCAAGCCTTCCTGCATGGCTGCATGGTAAACTTCTGCAACGGCTTCTACATATAACCAGTTGACGTCGTTACCTTTGCTTTCTTTTAACATCTTTTCGTCCCATGAGTGGATGTTGGGGAGGACTTGATTGTAATTAATTTGTGAGCTTCGTAATTAACTGAGCAATCAATCAAATATTTTCTCAGGTTTTAATTGTCTTAGACTTAGTTTGAGACAGCTTTTTAATTCCTTTATAAAGCAGCTTTTTAGTATAAAAATTTCTTGAGCTGCTTTTGAAAGTCATAAGAAAGCTGTCCCAAACGAAACCTTAGTGTCCTCCTAGCAACTTCTATAATGATAGAGAAAATTCATCGTTTGAATGATTGA
>NW_021499385.1:0-379 GCF_001605985.2 Dendrobium catenatum
CTAGGGCTTTGACCTAGCTGTTCTTCGCATGGCTTCGCCTGCGTCCTTGCTTTCATGGCAAACAAGAGGTTGGATCCGGGCTTCCTTGCAGGTAAGAGCTCCAAATCCTTTAAAGACGCTTTGTCTGGCTCCGTCGATGCGAATGCTTTTCCGGATCTTCGCGTTTCTACGATTCGTGGTATGCCTGCTTTATGGTTTTCAGAAGATGAATTTATGCATCTTGCTAAACCTTTCGAATTTGAGTTGGTGGGGAAGTTTCCCCTTAAACGTCCGGCTTTGGATGCAATCCGTAGATTTTTTTTCAACCTTAAGTTATCCAGTGATTTTTCTGTTACCTTGCTGGATCAATCTAATGTTTTGATAAAGTTATCAAACGACC
>NW_021499386.1:0-215 GCF_001605985.2 Dendrobium catenatum
ACTTAATGTAGAAAGATTCAAATCTAGCAAACTAAATGTCTAATTACTCATTTTGGGGTCTAATATTTAGATAAAATATAAAAAAATTTTAAAACTAACTTTAATTTAAAAGTCAAATTTAGACCCCTTAATTTAATACATTAAATAATTCTAAAAAATTCAAAAATCTAATAATTACCACAAAATTATTGAAAATATTATTTTAATTATTTAAA
>NW_021499387.1:0-228 GCF_001605985.2 Dendrobium catenatum
AATTTGAATGATCAACAATTATGATTTAGATTGTATAAAAAAGGAAATGAGGCAAGCGTACTTTAGGAGAACGAATTGACCCGACTTCCTTAGAGAACGAGATGAGATACCCAAACAAGATTATAAGAATTAGTAAATGTTTTATTATTGCACTTCTTTTTTATTATGTTTATGATCACATGTATTCTAATTTATTTTGTATGAATATGGTTGTATATGTATGAAATT
>NW_021499388.1:0-310 GCF_001605985.2 Dendrobium catenatum
TGGCTGCCGACAAGGATCCTTCTGTCAGGTTGGGTTAACTACCTCCTTTAACTAAGTAGACCAGGGACCACGATGGCCCGGAACAACGGAACCATGGGATCTTGATCTGGTCCATCATCCATTCCCCCACCATCCACTTTAAGTGCACGATAGTGAAATTTCTATTTTAAATATCAAACTTTTAAAATTCCCAACTTCCAACCATTTCCAAATATCCAAGCCCAATGCTCCTACTATACGCCTGATACTATATATCTATGGATATAACGTATCTGATTGACGACTAGCCTTAATCGAAAGTTATCTCTCG
>NW_021499389.1:0-202 GCF_001605985.2 Dendrobium catenatum
AGAAAATGATAGGAGTCATACCTTTTCCATCAACTCTAGTTGAGCCTTCTATGTTGTCTTCCCCATATGAAAAATAATCTTTAAAATTAAATTATTATATTTAGACTGAAGTAACAAACCAAATAAAAAAATATTAATGCTCAATCTGAATATGCCTAATATCATTTGTAATGCCAAAATGAATGTAGCAGATTTTTTAACC
>NW_021499390.1:0-770 GCF_001605985.2 Dendrobium catenatum
CATTCAATCCTTTTTTACCCTTCTAGTGAAGGTATAGAATCCAACAATCTACAACCTTAGATTCTTTCTCTCCAAAATAATCCCAAGAAATTAATAAAGCCATTGGACGAATCAAGGTGTAGGCCATCCTGGAGCAATTTTATAGAATCCCCTCACACTCATCCCTCTCACACAACCTCACCTTCTACTTCTCCAATTCTCTAAGAACTCTCACAAATCTCTCTCTTAATATATTTTTAACAGGCAAAGATTTCTTAAGAAACTAATGAGTAATATTTTATACAAGGCTTCAATAAATCGTAAAATTTAATTTATTGACTCTTTTTGTATAGTTTAATCGAGGAACTGATAGTATGATTAGTTAAAAAAAGATTTTATACAATATGATTGAAAAATCACATGATGAATAGTTCAAGTTTTGTATATGGATCATATAGTACAATTAGTTTAATTTTCTTAAGATCATACTGAATGATCTCTTAGACAATTGAAATCATCTTTGCTAGTAATCCCATAAGATTGACATCATATATTACTGTTAGTTCAAAAACTAAGGTTTTTATCTAGGATGATATATGGGATGATCAGATTTCATCTCTATCTATCATATTGTATAATTCATATCATATAATATGATCTGCCTTATTAATTATACATTCAATTGATTGATTAATCACGCAGATTAACTTAAGTAAGTTTTAAAAAATCATTCAATATGAAGTGATTCATATAGTATGAATTGTACAAAGTTAAAAAATAATAATACTTAC
>NW_021499391.1:0-625 GCF_001605985.2 Dendrobium catenatum
AATCTGAGATTTCAGAATTTATATATGATACGTCATCGAAAATTGTTTTGATCATTTGAATTCCAATTTCAGCAAACTTATAGTCAAATTGAACACCTCAAATAGACGAACCTAACGACACCGAAATCGGTCCAACCCGAGCCCAAATGGGTCCAAATCGGGGCCCGAACCACATTTGGAAGGATTAAAGCATTTTTTGGATGACAAAATGATATCCAAATATGACAAGCTTATAGTCAAATCAAGCGGCTCGGCGAGACAAATCTAATGAGCTTAAGATCGCTGAATTTCGACATCATTAAGGCACTTAAACAGTTGAAAAACTCTCTATTATCGGGGAAACAATACGAGTCATCCGATGGAGCACTCCGAACTTGCCCCGGATCTTCTCTATATTTATGGGGTGTGTTACTCATAAAAACATATAAATATACCCACACTCTCTACATGAAGATGACCTTTTGCTAGAGATTAGAGAGTGCTCTGACGCTTCAAAAGCTTCTGCACCATCGCGAGCAAACCCACATCGACTGTCGTCAGACCATGCACTATCCGGCCGGCGACTGTTGCAGGAATTCCACTCAGTCGCCGTGTGAGACCTCGTTCCCTTACTGTTCCTCTCTGA
>NW_021499392.1:0-255 GCF_001605985.2 Dendrobium catenatum
TTGAACTTCAGGTTATCCTAACATGAAATTCGATGTGTGTGCTAAGTTGTGTGGCTTAGACATATCCTTAATGGATTGCTGATTAAGTTATTTACAAGGTATTCATGTGTTGTAGGCCAAATGATTTAATTTAAGTTTAAGTTTTATTACTTTACAATTTATTTATGACTTCTAAATTTTATGTTGTTTACTTTATATTTTAAAGAGCCATATTAATAAATAACTTTAATTTTCTTTGAAGTCCTTAATCAGCAA
>NW_021499393.1:0-223 GCF_001605985.2 Dendrobium catenatum
GGAATACCTAGCTTTGGGTCTAAGGAAGGGCATCACCTAACCTTAGGTCTGCAGGATGTTGATAGAAGACTTACTCCTAGTAGACGGATCAACTGGAAACTAAGGTAGGGAATACCTAGCCTTAGGTCTAAGGAAGGGCATCACCCAACCTTAGGCCTATAAGATGCTGATAGAAGACTTACTCATAATAGGCAGATTAACTGGAAACTAAAGTAGGGAATAC
>NW_021499394.1:0-7087 GCF_001605985.2 Dendrobium catenatum
TAGTAGTGATCAACAAATCATAATCAAAATATGGCTCTGTAGCTAAATTTCATGAATATATTGTATTGATGTGAAGCCAACATATCAACTTGCAATTATTCTTCCACTATTATTGTACATCATAATAATTTTTCTCTAATCTAGCATCATGACCATTGATGTCTAACCACCTTAATATATGTTGTATATGTCCATGTCCATATACTGGGTTTTATACACTGATGTAAAGCTACGGTAAGCACTAAATGAAATGTGAACAAGCTTTTAGCACTAATTCTCTTATCCTTCCTATTTTCTATTTACTTTGGTGTTTACTTGTTTCAGGTTCATATCTTCTATAGTGAAGCAGGCGAAGCAGTTGTACACGGTATAAGAGATGTACTAGTGCCCTACGGCCCGACGGTGAGTTATGTATTTCTTCTTTCTATTTTCTCTGCATTTCTTCTCAGTGAAAAATCCCTCTTAGTCGTCTACCTCATCTCAATTTCCACTAGTTATTAAAATGGTTGACATTTCAATTTCATCTCAACTAAAATTTCTAATGACTAGCATGAAATATGTGCTCAATATTCAGCTAACAGCTGAAAACTACTCATCGTGAAAATCTCAATTTCTAAAATTATTTACCACAAACATTTTTGAGGTGTTCTTGATGGATCAACTCCAAAGCCACCTAAACTTCTCTCCTTTGCTACCTTAATTAGTTCCAACCATGAATATTATGCATGGTTACGTATTGATCAAAACCTTGCGATGGTTTATATTCCACAACTTATCATACTTTTTTGCCATATGTTTTGAATCTTGATCCATGCTATCAAATTTGCCAGTCTATTGAGCATTGTCTGCAATCAACTAATCTCTTTCACATTCTTCAGTTGAAGAACGAACTGCATCATGTATGTCACGACCCAATCCGACCGGAACGAATCTCATCACGTCGAGTCTCGACGGACGAAACCAGGTTCTAGCTTTGGAATGTTGATTCAAACTTTCTTTCAAATAATCATACAGAAAACACATAGCTACTATAAACTTCTAATATATAGCAATTCATCAATCATTTTCTTTCTTCTCATTCTTCAAAATAACCATGTATAATACAGTGCATTGATATAAACAGAAAGAACATAACAGAATATCCATGACCATATAAAAATCAAAAGTACAAAAATACCTAATATCATATCAGACATAGAACGGCTAGTCCAAAACCTCCTTCCCTTTCCCAGAACCTGACAACCACGCAGATAATAAGGATGAGCTAACAGCTCAGCAAGACTATACTGGCCAATCAAAATCTACAGAAATTCTCATATCAAAATACGCATAAAGGCGTTAAAAATATTTGCCATACAGAATTCAGATAATCGTACAACAATCAAAATATCAAACAGAGGTCAGAGATTCACACATAACAGAAATCAAACATAATACTTATATTCGTTTAGAACAAACGAAGTAACAGAGACAGAAGAACTGAATCAAATTTACGTCACAGAATTATTCGAATCAGAATTCAAATCAAAGTTCAGAACAAATTTCAGAAAACATTCAAATCATATTTCATCACAGATTTTCCTGACACAGACAGAATCTCAAAGGATTCTGGCCCCTTATGCCTCCCTTCCCTGACACAAACAGAATCTCAAAAGATTCTGGCCCCTTATGCCTCCCTTTATGCTTACAGCACCAAAACATATCAGATATATATAATTATCAGATCAGAATTCATTTTTCAGATTCCCGGACCCTGATAGAATCTCAAAGGATTATGGCCCCTTATGCCTCCCTTCCCTGACACAGACAGAATCTCAAAGGATTTTGGCCCCTTATAACTCAATTCTGATATCATAACACATCAACATCAAATCATATCTGATACTAAGAAATCAAATTCGTATCAGAATATTGTCCACATCAAACATCAAATCACAACAGATTCAGACAAATCAGATTCGTATCAGAATATCGTCGGAGAGTATAACGGCAGACAACGAAAATTCAACATAACAAAATTTACAGTTTCAGAAAATTATCAAATTACCAGAGATCGTAGAAAACATAATTTCAAGACTTTCATTGTACTGAAACAATATTTTCCAACATCTAGAAAATTTTATATTCAATAAAAACTCCGCATAATTCAAACTACCTGGTGAAAACTTTCTAGAAAATACTCAAAACGTGCAAAAACATCATCTATACAACATATCAAAAGTTACGCGGTAAAAGTTTCGTCGATACAAAGATAAATCACTTTTAGGCAAACGGAAACGAAAATCGAAACAAGAAATCCGTCAAAAATCACATTTTTGAAAATTGAGAAAGGCAAAATGTGACTTACCTCAAGTCGATCAACTTTCCCAACTACGACGACGGACGAAAACGGACCAAAGTCGCACAAAATCCACTTTTTCTTCCTCTTCTTTCGTTTTTCTCAAATCGAATATTTATCAAACAGACGTTTTTTTTTTTCTTTAGTTTCTTTTGTGGAATGCTAAATCAATGGTAAGATAGGATAATCTTCGTTCAAGTGTTGGCATAGTGGATATTTTTTATATTAGCTACCTCTTTTCGAACTACTCAGTCGACCTTATGTCTCCTTCTTGATGCGGCACACTTTAGCATGGGAGACCTAATGGACAACTTATCCTTTATAACAAACTTTTGGCTCTAGCCACTACCTTATTTTCTATTTCTTGCATTATAGTACTAATATAACTTTTTAGTTGTTATGCTCTTTTTTAGTATAGCCACCGGAGGTTACATATAGAGGAGGCAAAGGCAATGTAGACAGCTTTTACAAATACATAAATACTACATACACCTTACTATCTCTTCTTCTTCTTCCCCGTTCTTTCTCTCTTCTCTTATTTTTGCTAATGCTCTTTTCAAGTTCCAGCCATTGATCGATACCGCATCCGTTCCAGTCGTTGATCGTCACTGCATCAGCAAAATTGGTATCATAGCCAAACGATTGAAAAGGGAGAATGACCGAGAGCGGCAAGGAACCAGCCTCCGAAGAGGTCCAGAGCTTAAAAACCTTGTGGGCAAACCAAAACAACCTCTGTAGCCAGCTAGAGGCATTGGCCGCGGATGTACAAAAACTACAAATAGAAATTCTCCACGAGTTTAATCTCAATAGGGCGAGACCTCATCATCATCCCCCTCCGTGGAATGATCTACCGACTCACCGCACAATACTGTGTAGAGGAGAAACCCTCGGCCGCCACCACAGGTCTCTGCCAACATTTCAACAGGAAATGTCGGATTCAGATGAGGTGACGGTAATGCATCCAGGAACGGAACTTGTTGAATATGAAGATGAAGACGATTCACACCCATATCCTCCGGAGATCCAGAGGTACCGTTGGCCAATGATGCAACAGCAGAGACCGGGAGAATTTAAGGTTAAACTTGACGTTCCCTTCTTTGACGGTAATTTACATATTGAAGATTATCTTGACTGGGAAAAAGCAGTAGAGAATTTCTTCGATTACATGGAGATTGAGCCTGATAGACAAGTAAAATATGTGGCCTGTCGTTTGCGCGGTGGTGCTAGTGCTTGGTGGGATCAGGTCATACAGATTCGACAACGAGAAGGCAAAGGCCGGGTTCGCAATTGGAACCGGGTGAAACAATTGCTCAGGGCCCAATTCCTACCTACAGATTTTGAGTAGATACTTTACATAAGGTATCAGCATTGTGTGTAGGGGAATAGATTTGTCAGCAAATACACGGAGGAATTCAATTGATTGAGCGCTCGAAATAACTTGAATGAGTCTAAAAACCAATTGGTCGCGTGGTATATTGGTGGTCTTAAAGACAACATACAGGACAAATTGGAACTAAATGCGGTATGGTCTATGGCACGAGCTATCAATTTCGCATTCAAGGTGGAAATGCAGCAGAGCAGGCAGTTAAAATTATCTACAGCTAAGCGCCAGTGGCAGTATCCGGCGGCAGGGTCCAGTAAATTCACTCTGCAAACCGCGCGAACTCCGCATCCACCTCTCCTACCAACACCTACAACGTCAGTTGCTAACCCAGGAGCTGAACCTAAATAGCCGAGCAAACCACGGCCCCCAGGTAAAGAAAATCCTTACGCTAAGCCTCCTACGCTTAAGTGCTTCCGTTGTTTTCAGCCCGGACACAAGTCAAACGAATGCCCAGAACGCCATCAAGCTCACTTTGTTGAAGGTTCTGAAGGAGGGGAGCCATGCGAGACCGAACTAGATGGGGATCAGGAAACATATGATGTGGTAGCTGACGAAGGCGAACCTTTGGTGTGCATTTTAGAGAAATTATTACTGGTACCTAGATAGAGCTCACCCATCCCAACGTCATGCTCTCTTTTGAACACGATGCACCATAAACGGGAAGGTTTGTGACCTTCTAGTTGACAGCGGTTGTATTGAAAATGTAATTTCTCGATCAATCGTACAAAGTATACAGCTGAAGACCACCAAGAATTTAAATCCTTACAAGATAACTTGGGTCAAAAGGGGAATGGAAATTGCGGTCACTGACTCTTGCAGGGTAACTTTTTACATAGGCAAATAATACGTTTGCGAGGTGGTCTGCGTTGTCCTAGACATGGATGTCTTCCATCTTATTTTAGGGAGGCCATGGAAATATGACGCGTGCACCGTCTACGATTGCCGAGCCAACCTATACACTTTCGGTTGGAAAGGAAGACGTCTCCGTCTGCTACCCCATTACGTTGACGACAAGAGCTCCAAGGCTAGTTCATCTAAACAAGCAGCCATCCACCTAGTCACGGGCCGCGATTTAGTGCAATGCTGGCGGGAATCGTCTCTCCTGTTCGCTCTTCTAATCACAGAACCTAACACCGCCCCCAAGCATACGTGTATCAGTAAGGATATCAGCCAGCTTCTACAGCACTATAAGGAGTTGACGCTAGACAAATTGCTCGCTGAACTACCTCCGTTGCGAAATATCCAACATTGTATAGACTTGTCACCCGGTTCCAGCTTGCCAAACATGCCGCATTACCGCATGAATCCTAAGGATCAGCAAATATTGCAAGGACTGGTCGACAATTTGCTAGAGAAGCAGTCAATTCAACCGAGCATGAGCCCCTACGCCGTGCCGACCCTGCTCGTTCCAAAGAATGATGGGAGTTGGCGGATGTGCATCGACAGTCGCGCTATCAATAAGATAATGATCAAATACCGATTCACAGTACCTTGCATTGAAGAATTGATAGACCAATTATCAGGATCTTCTATTTTCTCTAAATTGGATCTCCGGAGCGAGTACCACCAAATCCGCATTCGTCCCTGGGACGAATGGAAGACGGCATTCAAAACGCCGCAAGTGCTATACGAATGGAAGGTTATGCCATTCGGGTTGTGCAATGCTCCATCAACCTTCATGTGAATGATGAATGAAATTTTAAAACCATTTCTGGTGAAATTCTGCATTGTCTATTTTGACGATATACTAGTTTATAGTACAACTTGGCAAGATCACATGAGTCATTTGGCAGCTCTCTTTGAAGTGTTGAAACAACAAAGGATGTTCCTCAACCTACCAAAATGTGAACTAGGTGTCTCCCAAGTGTATTTCCTGGGATTCATTGTCTCGGCATAAGGCTTTCAGATGGACCCGAAGAAAATAGAAGCCATCACCGAATGGCCGGTCCCTCAAACTTTCTCTGAGGTCAGGAGTTTTCACGGCTTGGCGAACTTCTACCGTAAGTTTATCAAGAACTTTAGCCTCATCATGGCGCCCATTACAGATTCCCTCAAATCTAAAGTTTTCGCTTGGACCGAGCATCAACAATAAGCCTTTGAACATATCAAAATTTCCATCAGTTCTGCCCCCGTCTTGGCGCAACCAGATTTTGACAAGCCCTTTACCGTTGATATGGACGACTCAGCTATTGGGGTTGGTGCTGTTCTCTCCGAAGCTAACAAACCCATAGCCTTTTTTAGTGAGAAGCTATCCCCGACTCAGCAAAAATGGGCATCTTACGAGCAAGAACTATATGCCATTGTCCGGGCCTTGAAGCAATGGGAATAATATTTGCTCCACCAAGATTTCATCCTCTGCAGTGACAACAAGGCACTCTCATACATCAATAGCCAAAAGAACATCAGTCGGATGCATGCCCGTTGGATAATATTTTTACAACGCTTTTGTTTTACAATCAAACCCAAACCCGGCATCAACAACCGTGTGGCTGATGCTTTAAGCCATAAACGCAGTTTACTGATCCAGTTGCAAACTCAAATTACCAGCCTCGAATGCCTCCGAGACCTATATGATAAAGATCCGGAATTCAGTAGCATTTGGAAGCAATGCCAGACAGAGCAACAGTTCAAGGATCACTCCATACGCCATGGTTATTAGTTCAAAAAGAACTTACTGTGTATACCGGTCTCCTCCTGGCGACAACAACTGATCCAAGAGGCACATGGTGGTACTCTTGCAGCTCACGCAGGTCGGGACAATACACTCCGCCAACTTCATGTTCATTTTTTTTGCCTCGATTGCGAAGAGATGTGCTTCATTTTGTCGACAGTTGCCCAATATGCCAAATGTACAAAGGCGGAGCCCAAAACACGGGTCTCTAAATGCCTCTCCCTGTTCCGGATTCCATGTGGGAAGACCTTAGCCTAGATTTTGTGTTGGGTCTACCAATAACTAAAAGGGGAAACGATTCGATAATGTTGGTCGTTGATAGATTTTCGAAGATGGCACACTTTGTCTCCTGTAAGAAGACCTCTAATGCCATGAACATTGCCCACCTTTTCTTCACTTAAGTTGTCCGTCTACATGGACTTCCCCGCAGCCTGACGTCCGATCGCGATGTCAAGTTTATTAGTCACTTCTGGCATGAACTATGGAAGCGATTGGGGACCGAGATTCGTCTTAGCTCGGTCTACCATCCACAGTCGGATGGCCAAACGGAGGTGGTTAATCACACTTTGGGTACTATGTTAAGGTGCTTGGTACAAGAACACCCGAGACAATGGGAGGAGATCTTAAGCAAAGCCGGATTTGCTTACAACTCAATGACCAACCGCACCACAGGTAAAACTCAGTTTAGCATTGT
>NW_021499395.1:0-1705 GCF_001605985.2 Dendrobium catenatum
GGCCATCGTTCTTCTCAAGATTCACGAAGATCTTTTTTCGGAAACGAAACTCCGGCTAAAATTTCAGGATTTCAGCCGCCAACGGTCCCAAAAATGATGCTCTGATACCAATTTGATAGGAAATACTTGAGTCCGCAAGTAACCCTAAGGTAACACTTGAGTTTGCAAGCACTCCTAAGCCAAACGGAGGAGCAACCAGCAGGAGTTCTGCTGTTTACAACAGAAATCAGCACCAAATCAGAGGAAACGGCTAGAAAACTGAGAGAAAACCACACAAACACTTGTATTTCATTAGTAGATGAATAAAAATAGCAAAGATACAATTGATCCTCAATTCAAGAGGAGGATCGATCTCTCCCAAATCTCTAGACGCCGCTAGAACCCAAAGGAAACCTAAATCTAATAGATCTCAAATTTCAGCCAAATTCAAGATACTCAAACCCTAGCAAAATCAACTATTTAATGCATACAAATCAAAAGGAATTCCATAAATAGTCCCTACATTCAAATTTCTCTCTGAAACCCCCCAAAAATTCTTCCTAAAATGCTCTGTTTGAGCTGTCGGCCCGCCCGATCTCCGCAGGAGGCGGAGATCTTGCCTGTTCGCGCCTGTGAACTGGTCCCGCCTGGACAGACTGGACCGGTCTAACAGAACACTTTCTGAGATAAATAACATGCCTATTTGATATTAACACTTAATTAAGATTCCTCATCATCATCAGAGCTAAAATCCTCCAAGCGCCGGTCTTTGATTGCAGGAAATATCTCGACTGCCGGGGTTCCGACGTTGATTTCGGTATTGTATTATCCTTGCTTTTTGATGTATTCATCACTTTCCTCTGTGCTTCTCTAACTTCTTTGCAGACCTTATCCAAAACCTCAAGGAAATCCCTCACTGTGACAAACAATCTCAACCCCTCGTCTCTTCCAGCATTCCCATGGAAATAGTCAGTGGTAAGCTTTACTAATGATCTTATTCTCTTTTCTTCCTCCAAAAGTTGAGTGATATCAGCCTCAGCATGCTCAACAAATGCTTTCAAAGAATCATGAAAAGCACTTTTCTCCTCCAAGTTACTCATATCAGCTTTTAAGAACTCTTTTGTCTTTGCTAATCTATTGCCAAGACTTACAACTGAGCTCGTTAAAGCATCGGCGTCCAGTGCTGCAGCTTTCTTGACATTCTCAAGTTCATAGCTGAGGCTTGAAACAGCCCTGAGACCAAGATTTCGGTACTGATCTTCAGATTCTTCGGGATTTTCGTCGCTGAAGTCGACAGAATTAAAGCTAGAAATTGTAATGCTGGAGTTACTCCTACTATCTCTTGCTATTTGCACAGCACGCCTGCCTTCAGACCGGATGATCTCTTGAACAACAAAATGTAATAGTGTGGTCTTCCCATCAGCGCCTTTAACGTCGAAAGTTTTAAAAGTGTGTCAAGCTTGAATGCCTCTGCTCCTCCACGGTATGTACCATCATTCATGCGGTTCCCAGTTTTGAGAACAGCTTCCAACAATTTTAAAAATAAACGACTATTTTGGAGATCATTGCAGGCTTCCTAATACAATATAAGAGAAGATAAAAAGTTTATAGTATGTGGGGGCTTGATGCTACAATTCAAAATATAAGGATATGATAAACTGATTGTATGGAGAAGTGCAATAATAATAGGATCGTTAGAGGAAAAATTATTTTGTGCGGATATTGA
>NW_021499396.1:0-1401 GCF_001605985.2 Dendrobium catenatum
TCATAACTCAAGGGTTTGACGCCTTTAGGGAACATACAGTCTTTGGCCGTGATCGTAATATAATGGTGCCATTTTGCGGCAAAACCACCCGATCAGAGGGCACGTGCCACGTCCCAATGGCAAGAGATTATTTGAAGATGAATCGTAGTGATACACCCGACATGCATTCGCTCTTTGTGAGCTGAGGTTAATTTCAAATCCCCGACAAACGATTGTGGGAGGTAAATGATGTTTAGTTTTGAGTTTTTAGGTGATTGATTTTATTTCAAAAATTTGAGCTTTTGATTGATTTGAGATTTGACCCCTCCGGTTGAGATTTCCAGTCAACGCGGCCATCATCAGGGTGACATTAAGGTCACTTGTATTTTTGTAGAATTTTGAGAGGTATTTTATATCTCAAGTTATGTCGACTCCAGTCCTTTTGAGGAGGAGGATAAAACTTGAATATTAGACCCGCACGACATTCTCGAATCGTCGGATTTGGGATTTAGATATTACGATTGGAGCACATGCGGGTTGTAGCATTTGACCCTACACAGCATTCTCGACGATTTGAGTTTGTAACTTTAATAGTTCTGTCGGAGCACATGCAGGGATGAATTTAGTTTGATGAATAATATTTAATACATAAGGGGCATTTTAAAATATTTAAATATGATCAAATTATGAGAGTGATTTTTATTTAGAAAATGCCCAAGATCACTTAAGGGCCTACGAACGCCTTCTGTCCGCTTGCACATATGTTGCCGATCCGGTGGCGTATTAGATATGGCATTTATGAGCTTTGGTGCGTCACAATATATTTTTGACATTAAACTCTATATTATAATGATGCCAATTAACATATTGTTTCATCTAATTTTGCATAGAGTTTACATCTTATTTAAGTTGTTGTTGGACTTCTAGCAAACTCAACCCTTGTCCTTGTATATTCTTGAGACAAGATGAATTAAAATATTGATAGACTTTCTTAATTAAAGATTATCTCATAAATTCCAAAGCTACAGATATTGAAAAAGCCAAATGATGAGTATTATAAGGCCAGGAAAAACATATATGTCAAAATCCATGAGTTTTAATTAACACCCTTATTAGAATTATACCAAGTATAGTTTTATTACATGGGTAAGTAAATTCCCGTCCTGCATTTCATTACTCTTATCAGTTGTCAAAGGGTTGGCGAGAAGACTATTTTAAGAAGTTTGAGAATCTCTATTTTTTTATGACATTAATATCATTAAGGTATAATCAAATGATAGTAGTAACTTTCATAATTGCAATTTGGTAGTCTTTAACCTTCTTCAAAATAGTTTCAAGTTTTCAATATCATTTTTGCAATATGAATATATCATTTAACTCATAGCTTCAAGTTTCATTTTAATTCTATGCTGTCCAAATTGA
>NW_021499397.1:0-249 GCF_001605985.2 Dendrobium catenatum
TATTTACTAGTTATTACTATTTCGCACCAAAATTTATATGTCAATTCTTATTAATTTTTTTTAACAAATAAATTGTGAAAGTATTTTAAAATTAGTGCAATATAAAAATAATTAATATTTATTTATCCTAAATAAATTTAAATTTTTAGTCTTTAAAATTATAAATTAGTTGTAAATATAATGGAATTAAACCTATAAAATAGTGCTAAAAAGTTATTATAGTTGAACTTAATCATGACATTTAAGTTT
>NW_021499398.1:0-322 GCF_001605985.2 Dendrobium catenatum
AACAGAGGTTAACAAATGCCCCCCAACAAATGTGGTACGCGTTTAGAGCGAATCACGTTTGTTGTAAGCTGATCAGCCTTGTGGATCTCCAGACATTTATTCTAGATGTCACACCAAGGCTTTCATTTGGTGGATCTCCAAAAGTTTATTTGGATGTCACACTACGATTCTCCTTTAGTGGATCTCCAAAATTTTCCTTGGATGTCACACTAAAACCTTCCTTTTCCATAAAGCTCTTAAATGTATCAATAGATGGTTGAGATGTTGATTTCTTTTGCCCTGTGCTTCGTGCCGCGGACAATGATGGAGAATTTTCTGATTT
>NW_021499399.1:0-206 GCF_001605985.2 Dendrobium catenatum
ATCATTGGTCAAAGGTTGTTCAGGCAAATATTCCCCCAATTCATGCTCCTCAACATATTCAGTATCCTCGTTCACTTTATTTTCCCTGTTCTCAGAGATATAATCAATTGCAATGTTTTCAATATTAACTAGAGAAAGAGGAGAGAAAGAATTATTAAGCATAGAGTCAACAGAGATAAAGATATCAGGCAAACCGCTGTTTTCAT
>NW_021499400.1:0-518 GCF_001605985.2 Dendrobium catenatum
CCGATATCGAATCCTTTGATCATGCACCGTTCGTTGGACATTTGAAGGTCTTAATGATGTCAGAATTTGACAATCTTTGGCTCGTTGGATTCGTCTCGTCGAGTCGCTCGATTCGAGTATAAGATCATTAAAATCGGAGACCGTTTGATAACTCAAATTGCGGTTTGAACCTTCCAATAGCGCTTTGAGCCCTTGATTCAGACTCATTTGTGCTCGGATTGGGTTGATCTTGGTGTCGTTGGGCTCGTATTTCCGAGACGCTCGGTTTGACTATAAGCTCGCTGAAATCGGAGTTCAGGTGCTCCCGGATTTAGTTTTTGAAGTTTCCGGCTAGCTTTTTGCCTCGAGATTCGTGCCCGATCAAAATAATTTTTGCATGACGTATCAATTTTAAAATTAGTGTTATACAAACTCTTTATATATAATGCTAATTATATGATTTATATCAGGATATTATCATATAGCTTTTTTACTATTATTTTTTTTTTTCATAATAAGTTTTAGATGAAATTTTTTAG
>NW_021499401.1:0-7032 GCF_001605985.2 Dendrobium catenatum
TCAAAAAATGGGTCTGGTTTGGATTAAACCGGGAACCCAAAAATGACCCAGAATGACCCGCTACCCGGTCTGTCTAGTCTTCTCAAGTCATTTGGCCTGCATGCATCGACTCGTTAACGCAGTACCACGCATGATGCGGCCATCATGGTGTCACCATCACATCAATTGGCTGAGTCACGTCTTCCTAGTGCAGCATTTCTTGGCTGCCTGCGATCCAGCCACTGCCCGTGATCCAGCATTGATCTATTCTTAATTCTAAATTTTATTTTTTGATATGTTGTTCATTCTTTCCTTTTCTTTCTCTTGACTTTAGTTTTATTTATTTATTTTACCATTCTTTTCATGTTATCATTTATGTTGTTTTAATTTTCTTCTTTTTTTTTCTTTGATCACTGCTAAAATGATACTTTTGTTCCTTGTTTTTATTTTTGAAAATTTTTAGTCAATGTTTGAAATCCCTAAATAAGTTAAAGGGAGAAACATCATTGATTGTTTCCCTTCCTCTAACTTTTTTTAGTGGTATATTTATCTTTTTAAAATAAAAGTCTATCTCAAATTAACAACTGGACTTTATGATTAAGATCTTTTCTATCTTGCTACAGTAATATATCTTATATAAATAATATTTAAAGTCATTGAATCACTTTTTAGCTTTTATAATCTTGTCATTGCAATTGTCATATGAATTTGATTATGCTTTATGGTTTACTCTTCTTTATATTAGAGAGTGAGTTTTTCTTCTCTAATATCTAAAAGATACTCTCATAATTGAGAGTATTTAAAAGTTTTGAAAGGATTTTAGCTTGCAAGAAAAAAAAAGAATGACAAGGGCATAAAATAAGCCCAAATAGAAGAAAAACTGAAAAGATGCATAACAACCAACAAAAAAATTGAAAGATATACAAAATGTATCAAAAATCAAAAGATGAGCAAAGTGTACCAATTAATTGACTTAGGCAACAACATTGCGCCTGGTTGTGATGGGATCACTTATTTCTTTTTGAAAACTTATTGGGTTATCATAAAGAAGGATTTCTTAAATGCTATATTATTTTTTCTTCAACATGGTGTTATGGAGAATTCTTGGAAAGACACTTTGATTGTGTTAATTCAAAAAATTTCTAATCCTATGAACCCTTCCAACTATAGACCTATTAGTCTTTGTAATTCGGTTTACAAAGTAGCAACTAAAGTCATACTTAATAGGCTATCATACATCATTCCCAAAGTCATTTCTAATGAGCAAGCTTCTTTCATTCAAGGGAGATCCATTTCAGATCATCTCTTAATTGCTCAAGAGGTCTTTCACAAATTCAAGTTTTCAAAAAATTCCAAAGGACTTGTAGCTTACAAGATTGACATGGAACAAGCCTATGACTCAATAAGTTGGGATACTCTTGAAGGAGTCTTAAAATATTATGAATTCCCTGCTTTATTCTCCAAAGTCATCTTGGAATGTGTGTTAAAACCAAGATTTTCTATTATAATCAATGGAAGCAAGTCGGATTGGATTTCAGCAAAAAGCGGTTTTGTCAATGATGCCCTTTGTCCCCATTTCTTTTTATTTTATGTTCACAACTCTTATCAAATGCACTAGCTCTTACTAACATTGGGATGAACATATCTACTAATGGTCCTCGTATCTCCCATATGCTTTATGCTGATGATGTAATGATATATTCAGAAGCTAGCAAAAATAATGCTTTGAAGGTTAAAGGGATTATCTCCAATTTCTGTAATTGGACAGGGCAAAATATAAACTTGGATAAATCAGGTATCTTATTTGGCAAAATGGTTGATAGAAGAAGAAAAAAAGCTATTACTAAAGCTTTGGGAATCAAGGAAGTAAAAGAAATTACTTACCTTGGTATCAAAATGGCATTGAGGAGACTAAAGGTTAATAATTTTCAATTCATCATTGAAAAATCGTTAAAAAAGGTAAATACTTGGGGAAGTAAGTTGCTGTCATTAGCTGGGAAATTAACACTTGTGAAGACGGTATTATTGACTATTCCAGGTTTTTATAGCACTCATTCTTTAGTCCCCATGAAAATTCTTCATGAAGTCAACAAGCTTTGTAGAAATTTCATTTGGAATAAACCCAATGGTGAAATTGGCATTCATTACGTTAAATGGGAGGATCTATGTAAACCAATGGACAAAGGTGGTAGGGGATTGTACTCTCCAACTTCTAAAGTTGCTGACCTGAGAGCTAGACTATCTTGGATATTTTTGAACAAAATCTCATTTTTGTTTAAACTGTTTGCTCCTAAATATGGAACTAGAATTGATGAAAGCAATTATAAGTGGAATGTTTCTTCCTCATGGAAAATACTGATTGATGTAGGAAAAGTTCTACTTCCTTTTCTGAAATGGAGCGTGGGAATGAAATGATTAATCTCATTATACAAACAAGTATGAGCAATGATCAAAGGGAAGACAAGCTAGAGCTAATCAACAAAAATTCTGGGAGTTCAATTCCAAAAATGATAGCTGAAGCCAAATATAATAATATGATAGATTTTAAGTATTTTAGTTGGATGAAGAAAGCCAAATTAAGCCCAAGAGTTGAAACGTTTTGCTGGAGATTATTTAAGGAAGCTATTTCAAATTTTCATTATCTAGTTCGGAGAAGAATTCAAGAGAATGAAACTTGTCCTAGATGCTTGAATGGCATTGAAGATATGGAACACATTATTTTCAAATGTTTTAAAATCAAGGAGGTGCTAAATCAACTTAGCAATTGGGGATTTCAGATTCCTTTCTTTATTAATTTTGAAGATGGCTTAAATTGGATGGAAAAATCTGCTAATAGCAATGGTTTGATTCTCAATTTATTCTTTAATGTACTATTTTTTTCTTGGAAGGCTAGAAACAAATGGATTCATGATAAAGTGAAAGAAGGTCCTATTTCAATAGCAGTCAATGCTATTAGTTATTCTTCTAAGTCTAAATTGATTTTTGTATCCAATTAGGAATCATGGGATGTTAACCAGCCTCCTAGGCTGTCAAAAAATTGGCATCCTCCTCCACCCGAATGGTTAAAAATCAATGTTGATGCTTCTCTAGATAATAATTACAATGCTGGTGTTGGAGGTGTTATACGAGATAGTAAGGGAAGGTTTTTATTGGCTTTTGGAATAAAATATATTCATTGCGATATATATCATTTGGAGCTTCAAGCTATCAAATCTTTGAAGGAGATTGTTAAAGATTGGATGTTCAATTACAAAGGAGTTATCATTGAAGAGGATAATACAAATGTTATTAGAAGACTTCAACAGGCAAAAGTTAATGGCTTTAAAGGAGATGAAGAGTATGATTTCCTTTCTGAATTCAACTTACTTATTTTTCTTGTGTTGATAGAAGCAAAAACAAGTTAGCCGATTGGTGTGCTAAGTATGCCTCGGCCAAGAATTTTATTTGGGATTACTTATGCTTGGATAAGATTCCTTCTTCATTTATTAATATCTTGAAGGAGGAATCGAATCTGTAGTTTTTATTTTGTTTGCTTTTTTTAGCTATTAATGCATTTATTGCTTCTCTCAAAAAAAAAAAAATTAATTGACAAGAGGCATAAAATAAGCCCAGAAAAATCAAGCTTCCTTCTCTTTTAAACCTTTAAATCTTAGAAGAATTCATGTGTCACTTGATATTTTCAAGGGTTTGTGCTTGAAATTAATGATTATGACTAATTACTTTGATATATTATTCTATAAGATAATTTTCAAGAACCAAGTTTTTAATGGATCTCTTTTTCTTATCCAATTTATTTTTTTGAGTTAGATCTTTGGTTTCAAAAGAAAATTTGCCTTGTGAGAAGTCCGAGCTAGGGCTACCGGGATTGGTTGTTCCATCATTTTTTAGATTTCAACTATGTTAACTTATTGATTCTTTCAAATTTTTAATTCAATCACATGGAGAATTTATCATTTTCATGCCTTGATTATAAAAATAAAATAAAAAAACCTTTGTTATTGCCCCTTTTATCATTTTGATCGTTTCTTTTTTCGTCGTTCTTTTTATTTTTTGTGTTATTTTTCTTTGATATAGCTTGTTTCTTTTTGGAAGTTTTTGTTCTATTTTTTTCCTTTCCCTCCTTTTTGTGATGTCCCCCTTTGTATTGGTAGTATTTTCATTGCATTGTATTATGTTTAGTATTTTTCTTTTAGTAAAATTTAAACATCTTGACTCACAATATTTTTGTTTGACATCATAAAAAAGGGGGAGATTATTATGAATCTGGATTCAAGAATTATAATTTTGAAGATAATAAATATTTTTGACACTTCTATTTTTCTACGACTGCCTTGCCTGCTAATGTTTTAGGTCCACAAAGCCAATTGCAAATCAAGCCAGCTAAAAATTGGGTAAATTAGGGCTAAATCAGTCTGTAAACTATTGTTATGTATTTTTTTACTTTTTCTTCAGTCAATTATAAACAAAGTGGGTCATGAAGATAAGTAACCTCGCATTCACACACTAAGGGAAAAACTTTATCTAATTTTAAAGTTTTTTATTGTTGATCACATCGTCCGAGATGTGATCTAATCTTTAAAGTTTTTTATTGTTGAACAAATCGTCCGAGATGATCCCAAGATTCATCTTGGACGATCAGTTAAAAATAGAAACCCTAATTAGGCCATCATTGTTAAGACAACCATAATTAAGTAAATAGTCCTGGACAATATTAGCATCGTCCTTGATAATAGGTTCAAATCAAAAAGAATCAGTCGCTAGATCTATTTTGGGCATGTTTTATTTTTAGACATCATCCAAGACATCATCCTGGACGATGCATTGCAATTATGACTAAATTAGTTTTGTAATTAAGGAAAGCAATTAAGATTTGATTTCTCAATTATATCGTCTTGCATGATCTAAAGATCATTCTTGATGATCAGTTAAACAAACCAAAGTTTCTTCCAAAACTACTAGAATGATATTCCGGACGATGTGTATTATTTTGTACTAATCATCTAGGATGATCTAAAATGTTTCCTTGACTATCAATTGTTTTTCCATCATCTAAATATGCAATCAAGGCGATGTTCTGGATGATATTTGACATTTTGAACTAATCATCCCGGATGATCGTGAAACCATCTTGGACGATCAGTTTAGTTTTCCGTCATCCAGATATTCAATCAGGGTGATGTTCTCGATGATACTTAACATTTTTCAACTAATCATATAGGATAATATCCTATATCTTGGATGATCAGAACAAACAATTTCTTTAATCATCCATACTCTACCTGATCTTCTAGACAATTATGTCAGTTCGTTGCAATTAAGAAAAAATTTGGAGCTCTTCTATATAAGACCTCTTGTTTACCCAAGATTGTATCTTTTGCTATTATCTAGACCTGAGATATCCAATAGGAGAGGGAGAGTAAGGGAGAGAGAGAGGATCTTTTGAGGGGAGTATGTGAGGGGTTTCATGAAGGTTGCTCCAACCAAGGATCCAAGTCATCTTCTCCGATCGTCATCCCTGGTTCCTTGGAGGATCGAGAGAGGTCTACTTCAGCAATTGATCAAGGTTCTCTTCCTACATCAGGAGGAAGCAAAAGCAGTAGGTTTCTCTACCTATTTTAGGTGGAAGCAAAAGGAGTAGGGTTCTCTACCTCACCGGTGCCACTGGAAAGGAGGTTTATACAGGCTTCTCCACCTGGCTTCGGGAGCAAAGGAGAGTCACTGAGTTTAGTGTAATACTCAGATGAGAGACTATAGGGAGTGGGCGTAGGTCAAGTTGACCGAACCATTATAAATTTTTGTGTGTTCTTTCTTACTATTTTTCCACATTAAATTTCCACACTTTGATTTTCTTTTGGTGATTATTAGTTTGATTTAAGATTGTGATTTTTATTTGAGAAATTTTTAAAACACCAATTAACCCCCCATCTTGGTTAGCCTTGGGCTAGTTCATAAGGGTTTAACATCTTTAATGAACTTTTTGATAATTGTATGAAATGAATAAGAACAAAAAATTTGATTTAATTAGTTAACTTTATATTTAAAATTCACCCCTTAAGGGCCAAGGCATAAAAAGTAAGAAAAAAAGAAAATTAAAAGAGTGTTTACATTAGATTGGGGTGAGTGAATCAATGAATAATCACACTCACACCATCACTCATCTCAATCCCCGAGGCCTCTAAGTAGAAAATGTTTAATTATTTTAATTTGTCGATCAAGCTTGCCTATGGAGATTATTTTCCTAAAGTGGTATTAAATCCCTGTTTATTATTAATATCATAATAAGTTCTTGTAATCATTGGGCAAGAAGAAGGTGGTATTTCCCTATTTATTCATCTTAAACACAATAGGTACATTATCAAATTCAACATTGGGGAGCTTCTTTACATCTAAAATTTCCTCCTCTTATATTCTCTCTTTCACCACCCCCACCACTAAGGAACTGAATATCCTAGGAACCTTATCCTCTATATCCTTAACTAATTCCATGATAGTGATCATTTCAACTCAATCGTCCTCCAGAAATTTCTAGATAAAATTAATATTCTTCTCCAACTTGAAAAAAATTACTGCTACCTAATTGTTGGAGAAAGGAAGAAAGATGGTGGATTTCCAAGTCTGTCTAGTTCATTTATTTCTTGGAAGCCTAGATCACCATCAAGAATCTCATTTATACACTTATTGAGTAATTTCTACTTGACAACACAGCTATGGTCATATCACTTACTTGAGGAGGAGGCTCTTAAACTTAAGGATTATCAACATCACTTAAAATGTACCCTGCCTCATTCAGTGTGGAATATTGGGATACATCTTCATCTTAATTATCATAGGTTGACTTCACCACTATGATAAATCCTTTACCCTTGACTAACATTGAGACTAGTGGAACTATGTGACCCTCCTCCTTTAACTTTTTTGGGTGCCTCCACATTAATAGTAACACCCTTTACTGGAGGTGATGCCTTTAAATCTTTAAATATTAGGGGGCATCATTCCCCATAGATATTGCATTTGATTTATTCTTAACACAATGAACTTTAAAAGATTAATAAC
>NW_021499402.1:0-359 GCF_001605985.2 Dendrobium catenatum
AATAGCCCCTTTGCCGACCCCCACTCCCCACTTCCAGGCTCCAGCAGCCACCCGTGAGCCCCTAGTCCGTTGATCCATCAGCCACCAACCACCGGCTCTCCACCCGTCCCAAATCCCCCCTAGACCCGCCGGCCAATCCAGGGAATCCCCCCCACCGCCGGCCACTCTAAATCAGCCATGGATTTGGGCTTCTAAAATTCAATTCAGTTTTCTTTACTTTCCTAATTCGTTCCCTTTTCCTTTATGAAATTTCAGATTCGAAATTCAAATTGAAATTTGAATTTTAAATCCCTCCTTAAATGATGAAATCCAATTAGGAAATTTTTACACCTCACCTAATCTGAAATTAATTCAGAATT
>NW_021499403.1:0-246 GCF_001605985.2 Dendrobium catenatum
GTCCAATGTCCAATGTCCATATTACACCCATAATTTGCAGAAAAGTAAAGTGGCCGGGCACCACTAACAACAAACCCGGATTCTAATCCTAAAAATGATGCAAGTGATTTTTGAAATGGGATATATTCTTTCTTGTATCTTCAGTTCTTTGTCCTCTTTCTTCTATTTCTTCATTTTGTTCTTTCTTCTTCTATGAACTCCTTGGATTCGTCGGGTCCGTCGGGTTCTGAATATCCAAACGAAAAG
>NW_021499404.1:0-270 GCF_001605985.2 Dendrobium catenatum
GCAATATTTTGTCTGCTTGTTTTCAGATAGAGATTCAGAGAATTATATCATTATTCGAAATTATTGAAGATGATCCAATCATACAAGCACGATTGCTTGAACAATCATTGTTGTCGTTTTCTTACTGATCGTGATGCAACCGTTGGACTAAATTTTAAACTAATTACTTATGGCCGACTCATCACCAAATTTATTCTCCTTCATAAATGACAGACAATGTGTTTGTTTATAGCGCCGTAGAGTGCTTGAAACGCATAATCAAAAGAATAT
>NW_021499405.1:0-239 GCF_001605985.2 Dendrobium catenatum
ATTTTTTGGGTCAAAAATGAATTTACTATAATTTTTATAAGTTAAAATAGCTTAAAAAACAATTTAAAATAAAAGAAAAACCCAGAAAAACTCACAAAATGCCATTTGTCAGCTTAGGATATGCCCCGTCGATCCCGGGCAATCATTGCCTGACGGCACGATGATTGCGTCGCCGACAATGATTGGCGCAATCATTGTGAATGGGTGAGCTCCAACTAATCCACGTAGGCAATGGCTCC
>NW_021499406.1:0-273 GCF_001605985.2 Dendrobium catenatum
GGCGGAGAAGCCTTTACAAACCTCCCTTTCACAAACCTGGCGTGGCGGAGTTCCAAACTCTATTTTCACCCTCCTGGTGATGGCAAAGAACCTTATCGTTTTTGTCCCTCCTGGAGAAGGCAGAGAACCTTGAGGTCACTGTTGCAACCCATGACCTCGAGTTTGAGATTTTGATGATGCTAAATAATGTGTGTTTTGGAACAACTTTTTATTGAATATTATTTTATTTATTATTATCCTTGAGTACTAAAATTTCAGGAAGATCACAAGTGA
>NW_021499407.1:0-214 GCF_001605985.2 Dendrobium catenatum
TCTTGGAAGATATGAATTCATTCTATAAACTGACAATAAGAGCTCTCGAGGATAATACCCTAAACTTGAAGATTTTACAAATCCTAAATATTATCATAAATTCATGAAATCCCTTAGAAGACAATCAAATGGAAGAAAACTTAGGAATATTTTTCCTAATATTATATATAATAATTTTGGATTTTTGGGACATATAGCTCACACCTGTACTTTG
>NW_021499408.1:0-300 GCF_001605985.2 Dendrobium catenatum
AGAAATACATATTGAATAAAAAAAAAGTTTATACTCTCCTATAAGATTAACATATCACCTTTAAGAGAGAAAAAGTACTGAGCCCAGCTACACTTAACCATGCTCTTATTTATTTAGGGGCTAAGCAGCTGAAGTACATATAATAAGTATATAATTTATTTATTTTATCTCCCTTTTTAGCATTGTATGAGGATGGCCACCTTTATCAAATATTGTAAGTATCAAAAAACTCTCCTAACCTATGGGTAATATGTCATCCATCACATCATAAATATTATATAGTTATTAAAATCATTGTCA
>NW_021499409.1:0-2599 GCF_001605985.2 Dendrobium catenatum
TGCTTATTTCAGGACCAGAGATCGGGGAAGAAGATTGAACTTGCTAAGGAGAAAGCAGGATTTTACTGCCTGGAAGAACCAAATCAATCTAAAAGGAGTTGCTCTTTGTTATCCCTAGTCGATAGGAAATCCACTATTTGGCTTCATCATTATAGATTAGGACACCCATCTTTTGATTTCTTAAAACATATGTATACACATCTTTTTCATCAATTAGACAATAAAATTTTTCATTGTGAAACCTGTGAGTTGGCTAAGCATAAAAGAACCTCATTCCCAAACAAAAGTGAGAGATGTGCTACGCCTTTCTTCCTTATTCATAGTGATATTTGGGGACCCTCTAAAATTCCCAATATCTCTGGGGCACGCTGGTTTGTGTCATTCATTGATGATTGCACTAGAGTCTCTTGGATCTATCTCCTTAAACAGAAATCAGATGTTAGCACCATTGTTTCAATCTTTCATTCCATGATCCAAAATCAATTTGGGGTAAAAATACGGAGATTTTGCTCCGATAATGTCAAAGATTATTTTAACCAAACCCTTTCCTCCTACTTCCAGAGTGAAGGGATCATCCATGAGTCCTCATGTGTTCACACCCCATAACAAAATGGGGTTGCAGGGAGGAAAAATGGCCACCTTCTAGCCACCACCCGAGCTTTCCTATTTCACTACAATACACCCAAATCCTATTGGGGGAAGCTCTTTTAACTGCAGCTTATCTCATAAACCGATTACCTTCAACAACCTTAGACCTCAAAACTCCAATGGAGACCTTGTCCTCTTTTTACCCAGAGTTTCGAACCCATCATAATCTTGCACCCAAAATCTTTGGATGCACTGCTTATATTCATATTCATAGCCATGAGCGAGAAAAATTAGATCCAAGAGCACTCAAATGCATCTTTGTTGGATATTCAGCTACCCAAAAAGGATATAAGTGTTATCATCCACCCACAAGAAAAACCTTTGTCTCTGTTGATGTTACCTTTGATGAGAAAAATTCCTATTTTTCAAAAACTCATCTTCAGGGGGAGACTAAACTTGAAGAAGATGAGGAAAATGAACTAGAACCTCTTGACCTTCCTCCACCACCTCAAAACAACCCACCTGAAACTCAAGATAGGGAAACAAATGACAAAGCTATTATTAGATTTGGAAAGGTTTACTCTAGACGTACAAGCTCAAGCTGTGCTCAAAGCAGATCCAAGAATCTGAACCATCTCCTGGAAATAAGGTAAGCTCACCACCTCCCTTATACCCTATAAACAACTCTATATCATTTAACAACTTCTCATCATCACACAAAAATTTCCTTGCTACATTAGAAGATATCCATATTCCTAAAGATGTTTCTAAGGCCTTATCAGATAAAAATTGGAGAAATGCCATGAAGGATGAAATGCAGGCCTTGGAGAAGAACAAAACATGGGAGATCGTCAATTTACCAATAGGGAAAAAATCGGTCGGCTACAAATGGGTGTTCTCAGTAAAATACAAAGCTGATGGCACACTGGAGAGATATAAGGCAAGACTAGTGGCAAAAGGGTTCACTCAAACATATGGCATTGACTACCAAGAAACGTTTGCACCTGTAGCCAAAATGAATACTGTCCGAATATTACTCTCACTAGCAGCCAAGTACAACTGACATTTGGAACAATTGGATGTGAAAAATGTATTCCTGCACGGGGATTTAGAAGAAGATATATTTATGGAAATACCATCAGGGTTTAAAGAAAAATCTGAAGATAACAAGGTGTGCAAATTAAAAAAGGCTTTATATGGGCTCAAACAATCACCAAGGGCCTGGTTCGGAAGGTTCTCTAAATTCATGCTCCTGAATGGGTATCAACAGAGTCAAGGGGATCATACATTATTCTTCAAACACTCAAACTCAGGGGGAGTCACAATATTATTAGTGTATGTTAATGATATTATTTTAACTGGAGATAATGAAGAGGAGAAAGTCAGTTTAAGGAAAAGTCTTACTAAGGAATTTGACATCAAAGAACTTGGTAGACTAAAATACTTCCTCGGAATTGAAGTAGCTTACTCCAGCAAAGGAATCTTTATTTCACAACAGAAATACATCAAAGATCTTCTAAAAGAAACAGGTAAACTAGCTTGTAAACCAGCACCGACACCAGTAGAACCTAATCTTAAACTGGGGGAAGCGAAAGAAGATCTAGACGTAGATAAAGGGACCTACCAGAGACTTGTAGGAAAATTGATCTACATCTCCCACACTAGACCAGACATAGCATTTGCTATAAGCATGGTCAGTCAGTTTATGCATAATCCAAAATAGATTCACATGCAAGCGGTAGACAAAATATTACACTACCTAAAAGGAAGACCAGGAAAAGGAATTCTCTTTAAGAGAGATCGAGAAATAACCTTAGAAGTATACACGGATGCGGACTACGCAGGGTCACCGGTTGATAGAAGATCTACCTCTGGGTATTGCACATTTCTTGGAGGTAACCTAGTGACATGGAGAAGCAAGAAACAGAATGTGGTGGCAAGATCTAGTGCAGAAGCAGAATACCGAGCTATAGCCTTGGGAATATGTGAGCTACTATGGATTAAAATAATC
>NW_021499410.1:0-1381 GCF_001605985.2 Dendrobium catenatum
AGAAATACTGCCAACGGTACTTTCTTGTCTGACGGACGCTGCATGCCTTCAAAAGTCTTCTCTAACCTCCTCAGCCACTCCTTAGCTGCTCTGGGCTCAACAACGCCCTCAAACTTCGGTGACTTCAATCTCAGAAACATCTGTAGATGTCTATCAATATCCTCAGATCGAACAGTAGAGGCTCTACTATGTGTCTCACTCCCGCCTCGATTTGGATCAAAATGTCGTAGCTTCCGGCCGAACAGGAAGGGTAATCCGTCGAAGGAGCAAAGCCGAACTGCCACGAAGGAGCCGAAGGACTGACGAGCTCCCGTTGTTGATCCCGATCGGAATGTCGTGACTTCCGATCCTACTGGAAGGAAGAATCGTCGAAGGTGCGAAGTCGTCTAGCCACGGACGGAGCTGGAGAAGCCGCACGAAGTGGAGAAAGTTTCCTCGACAGCAAGCGAGCTCTCCTCTTGTTTCCGATCAAACTGTTATCACTTCCGATCTAGCTCAAAGGGAGCTTCGTCATCGTTAGAGCGAGATCGAGAGAAAGAGCGGGAGAGATCGTGCGAGAGCGTGAAGGAAGAGAGTAGGAGTCGAATGAGAGAGCGGGCAATCTCGTTTCTTCGACACTTAATGCGATAGAGAGGTGAACGTGGGAGAAATGACACGGACATGTCGGCGACGTGCTGAATTCGGCGCCGGACAGGTATTTTTATTTTTCATTTTTTTTTAAGTTACGGGTCAACAAATGCCCCCCAACAAATGTGGCACGTGTCTGGAGCGAGCCACGTTTGTTGTATGTTGATTGACCCTGTGGATCTCTAGATATCTGTTTTAGATGTCACACTAGGGTTTCATTTAGTGGATCTTCAAAATTTTATTTGAATGTCACACTAATCTTCTCTTTTAGTGGATCTCCAAAATTTTGTTTGGATGTCACACAGTCTTTCTTTCTCCATAGATTCTTCAGATGCATCCACAAGTGGTTGATATCCTGTCTTTATGGATTGATGCTAGTGGATAGCATATATTCAAGACTGCTCAATCATTTGGCTGTATCTTAATAGAAATTTAAATATTTATTTGGGAATTTCGGCATGCAGTGCAATGTCGACCCAAATAAATATTTAAAATGCCCCCAGTCTTTAGGGACATTTGTAGATGTCATCTTGGGTGCTCATTCCATAACTTTTGCTAGAGCCCCGAGATTTTGATTCCTTCTGTCCTGTGCTTTGTGCTGCAGTGCTGCGGACTTGGTGAAGGGTTGCTGATTTGTCTTTGCTGACTTGTCAAAAATTTTGTATTCTTTCTACCCTTTGCTTCTAGCTTTGGCGGGCTTGATGAAGGAGTAGACGCCGGTGACCTAAACCCTTAGGTTTGTACCAGGTCGATG
>NW_021499411.1:0-360 GCF_001605985.2 Dendrobium catenatum
TGATGACCTAAGATTTTATCTTGATGAAGTGAATGGGGGTAGTATATTATATAAATTAAATATATAAATGATGAAGTCTTTATGTTAAATTTAAAGGCGAAATAAATTTTATTTTATATAAAACATACATTCAAGACGTTGCATTTAGAGTTTCAAACATGTTTTTTTTTTTTTTAAACATGATATCTACCCGCTGTCACTATTTAAGAGGTGTTTAGCAGCATAACTAATAGCTCTATGAGCCTATTAGTAACCAACTTATTAGATGTAAGACACTAAGACCCCTAGTTATTTTTTTTCCGCTTAAAAGGACATGAATAGAGTTTATATGCTAGGCCAAATGAGATTTTCACTGAACTA
>NW_021499412.1:0-296 GCF_001605985.2 Dendrobium catenatum
CGGGTCGGTCTGAGTTGAAAAAGCTGATACATATGCAAAAATGGGTAGGGTTCGTGTTGGGTCAATTAGTACCTGGTCCGTTACGAGTTCGACCCGAACCCGACCCGTGACCTAATTTTGACATCCCTACCTATAGTGTGGCTCACCCCTGCTCTCATCCTCCATGAAGACAAACTGAAGCCACATATAGCTTCAGTTTATTAACTGTCACCGTCTTCGTCGGCATGTCTACAGGATTCTCAGTCGTGTGCATCTTCTCCGAAGATAACTAACCATCTTCTAGAAGCGACCTGATG
>NW_021499413.1:0-280 GCF_001605985.2 Dendrobium catenatum
CTTATATTTGAACTAATTATCAAGGATGATATCCTATAGGCCTGAATGATATAACCAAATTGACTAATTTTCCCTAACTGATCAGGCTGATTGAGCATAATTTATGCGGATCAGCCAGGTCGATTTTTATATCAGCCTGGATGATAAAGTCGGCAAGTTGTATTAATGAGCTCATTTTGAGATCTTCTACTTAAGCTTTTGACTAGGCACTTTGTAAGTATCTTTATCAGCTATTGAAGCTTCGTTCTTTTGGAGGAAACTTAAAGAGAGAGCTTGAAAG
>NW_021499414.1:0-268 GCF_001605985.2 Dendrobium catenatum
AACGCTAAAATAGCTATTTTTTGGGTCCAAAAAATCCAAAAAAAATCGAAAAAAATTTAGAAAATAGATAAATCCGAAAATTGTAATAACTTCCCCCTATTCTCTCCAAAACCTATAAATAGACCTCCTAGGCCTTTAGAAAATTTGCAACTTCTCTTTCTTTCTCCCTCTGACTCTCTGGCGGATGAGGCTTCCGCTATTTTTGAGTTGGAAACTTCCCCTGCTCGAATTAGCGCCCTTCTTCATGTGCAGGAGTTACGGGATTTCT
>NW_021499415.1:0-287 GCF_001605985.2 Dendrobium catenatum
CCTGGCTTTCAGCATTATGAATTGAGCAGTATCTCCAATCATATGTTTTGAACATCCGCTGTCCAGGTACCATATGCTCCCATGAGGTATTGTGTGAGAGCAATCCTCTTCTTGATCTGATTGTTCAACATTATCTGCCATCAAGTAAAGGCTGGTGACTTCTTCTTCTTTTTCAGTCTCAGATGAGTCTGAAGCTGATCGAGTCAGCCCAGAAAGCTCTTTGAAATTTCTTCTTTCCCTTCTTTACCACTGGTTTCTCCTCTACCTTCTCCTTGCTAGGAGTGGCT
>NW_021499416.1:0-203 GCF_001605985.2 Dendrobium catenatum
TATAGGCGCAAGCCCCTATAGTTAATTACCCCTCCCGGTCACGAGAGAGAACATTCGATTAAGGCTAGTCGTCAATCAGATACGTAAAGAACACATGTTATCTGGCATATAGTATCAGCATAGGTATGGATTTGAAAATATTTGGAAGTTTGGAAATTTGGACATATTTGATATTTAAAATAGAAATTTCACCACCTTGCACT
>NW_021499417.1:0-2042 GCF_001605985.2 Dendrobium catenatum
ATGAGATTTTACTTCTTTGTGAAAAGAAAATTTTTAAGAAACCAATTCACCCCCCCTCTTGGTTAGCTTAGGCCAGTTCTATAGGGCTTAACATTCCTAACGAACTTTCATAAGTGGGAGGCAACTCTCCCCTAAGCTAATTGTGGAGCTGGACCTCATAACTTCAAGACAAATTCTCTTGTGGACCCACAAGATATGAGCCATTATATAATAATCCGTTGATTATTTGTTAAATACCTAAAAGGTGCATGTGAGTATACATAATTAATCCTTTAAAGAAATGGACTTATTCATACTAAAAAAGTAAGTTCAAAATCATAGTGAAATATCTACAGAGAATAGAAATATGAGTGGTGATATTTACCAAATTTTGAATAATAATAATAAGTGATATATCATCAAAATGTTATCTTGATTGGGCAAGAATCTCAAGGCAAAACCAAGTTGGAAACATCCAAAATCAAATTCGAAATCATATGAACCCTGATTTCAGCAAACTTATAGTTGAATTGAACGTCTTGAAAAAACAAACCCAACAAAACCAAATTCTACTCAATCCAAGGCCAAATGGGACCAAATCAAAGACCCGAAGTGCATTTGGAAAGTTCAAACCATAAATTGGATAACCAAATGGTTTCTAAATGTAACATGCTTATAGTCAAATCGAGTGTCTCGATGAAACAAATCGTACGAGCTTAAGATAGTTGAATTCTGACATCATTAAGACACACAAATACTCAATAAATGCTCCATGATCAAAGGAGCCGATATCAACCATCCATTTTAACCACTCCCTACACACCCTTAATTTTCCTATTTACTAGCCAGACCACTTCCAAAAAATTATAAATAGACCCCTCATTCCTCATGGAAAGGGGGCCAAGCAAGGAGGGAAAGAAGAGAAAGGAGATTTATTGTCACTAAGCTCCTCCTTGATAACCTCCCGACCATCGACCGTCATCAGAATTTCTCTACACTTTTTCTTTATAATAAACTGACGCTGACTTACCCCTGGCTGCCAACCGACATTAAAATTCTACCTTACCACCGACTGCCACCAGACTTACCCCCGACCACCAAACGCCAAACTTATGTCCAACAAAAGACTAACGTCGGACTTCCGCTCAGCCACCGATAGATGCAAGATTTTTTTTTTCGGCAGTCGACTGACGCCAGACTTCTTTCAGTCCAACGACTGTTGTCGAAATTCCACCCGACAACCGACTGACACATGACTTCTTCCTTGCCAACAACTAAAGCTTGATTTCTGTCGATCCACCAACTGACGCTGGACTTCCACTCGGTCGGTGACTGATGTCATTCTTCCACCCAGCTTCCAATTATTCTAGGACTTCCAACCGACAATGGCCCTTCCGACCTCCGTCGCCAGATAAAGGTCATTAAGACGTCTGTAACCTACAAACTATGATCTTTCTGACCTCTATCGCCCACCAGACAATGGTCCTTCGGACCTCCATCATCCACCAACTATGGTCCTTCCGGTTGCCGCACCTGAATACGATCTTTCTGACCTCCGTCACCCACCAACTAACATATCAATAATGATTCTTCCAATTTCCACGGTGTAAGGCATTTTATATTATATATATTTGTTACATCAAGCCAAAACCTTCACTCCAATGAAGGACCTCATTTGTAATGAACTGCAAATATTAGTGGATTTATTCAAATTGTGCTAGACCCTATGATTTTTTCACTTTCATCATTTTCATGTAAAAATCTTGGTCTCTTATAAATAGTGCACCATCTCTCTTATATGATTGTGCTGGATTTTTCGTACAAAACTAAGACTAAACTTTATGTTTCTCTACTATCTCCAATATTCAAGGACCAATCAAAAATATGCACAACCTTAGTTGCCATAGGTTGGTTCATCAAATCACTTTGCACATGTATGCGTCCTGGCACACAAATCAATTATTATGGGGTAATTTTTAGAAAAGGGCATGTGAATAATGAAAATTAGAAAAAAGAGCAGATTTAATTAAAATTTTAAAAAACACCAAATACGCCATACAATT
>NW_021499418.1:0-355 GCF_001605985.2 Dendrobium catenatum
TTCCCATAAATACGGGCCTTCTGTCCTGTGCATATGGCCACCTCTACCTCTTTACTTGCTATCACCTCAAGACTCAACTGTTCCGCCACTCGATAGGCCAAGGAGTTGTAAGTGGCTCCACTGTCAAACAAAACTCTCACCTTGCACCCTTCAATTTCCCCCTCCATCTTCATGGTGGGATGGAATGGTAAACCTTCCATCGAATTCAGACTCACTTCTATCATATCTAGGTGAGGATGCTCTACCTCACATAGCTTTTCCATTGTTGCCCCTTCATCTGTGTCCTCATCTGAATCTCCCACCACTATCACGTGCAGGGTCTTCTCTTTACACCTATGCCCAGGTGCAAATTTCT
>NW_021499419.1:0-984 GCF_001605985.2 Dendrobium catenatum
AAGTGTTTTGATCAGTGTAAGTAACTATTATGTTATGTTTTTGATGATTTTGATTTCTACGAATAAATCTCTCCTAAATTTTTAAAAAAGCATTATCTCCTGATTTTGTAAATTTTCACCGTATAATTTTTGATATGTTATAGATTTGATCATTATGAATAATATGATATGATTTTATTATATTTTCACCAGTTAATTATGTTTATATAAATTTCTGGATAAAATGAGTAGAAAAAAGGCATACTGGAAATGGATTGAAATGTGTTGTATTATGATTTGACTTGATAAGACTGCAAAATAATACATACTGAAATGATTGATATGATTGAGTTATGCAATTATGTAATATTGCTACTAGTCTTAATCTGATGTGATGTATGAATATGATGTACTGATTGATATCTGATATATGATATGATAACCTCATGTAATATCTTAAAGATTCACGTGGTCCACTAATAAAAGTCAGTGAATGGGTGGCATAAGGAACTGGAGATTGATTGAGAGTTATAAGAATTCGGGGCGACTATCATGTGATTCAAGAGGAGTTATAAGGAGTTCATTGATTGGGAGTGATAAGGGCGATTGATTGAGAATTATAAGTGTAGGAGTAAGATATAAGATTCCTTCAACTGAATATCTGATAGAATATTGATTACTATACTGATACTAATTACTGAATATAAAAATGGATTACTGTTACTACTTACCATTACTGAATATAAATATTGATACTATTGTATAACTTATGGATTGATGATGATGATTGAAATTGAGGATTGAGATAATATGTTGTAGAGCTGTCAATATTGGACTCGACCCGAAAACCTGACCCGAAAATTTCGGGTTTGGGTTGACCCGAACCCGAAGCGGGTTGGGTTCGGGTCCTGAAAACCGACCCGTTTGAAAAATCGGGTTGGGTTCGAGTTGACCCGGGAACCCGGAAATAACCCGAAATGACCCGGAATGCTCATAACCCCTGCC
>NW_021499420.1:0-515 GCF_001605985.2 Dendrobium catenatum
AAATTCCATAAAGAGCTCACAATTTTTTTTTAAAAAATTTTAAACATATGAAACACAAACACAAAGTATAAAACACAAACACATGAAACACAATACACAAAACAAGATTACTCCCCCTTTTGACAACAATAAAAAGAAAATAAGAACGTTGAACTGAAATATGTCAAATTAAAAACCATAATAATTGATCTTAAAAGAGATTGAAATATAATAGTAATAATAAAGTTAATTACATAAGATGACAAAAAAAGATTCAAAAAGTTTAAATTAAGGAACAACTTAGATAAAATTTTTTTATCAAGGCCATGAAGCATTCTAGATAATTAGATAAGGAGGATATTGCAAAAGTGATGAAATAAGAATTAGTTAATTTCAATTTTCAATATAAAATAAAATTGAAAATTAGATTGATTTGAATTAAAGATTAAATGATATAGGAAAGAACATATTCAATTAGCGATATTGCACATTTTTAAAATATTTGTGGCACACTTTATGCATCTTTTTCTATTTAG
>NW_021499421.1:0-324 GCF_001605985.2 Dendrobium catenatum
AGGAGTATGATTGCCGAATTCACATCCAAAGCCTTACCAAAGAATGATGTATCTCCCCAAAGGAAGATAACACCTTTCAATGTTAATTCTTCTAATATGATAACGACAATCTTTTTTTTAACTTTTCCCAAAGAAATCTAAAATGATTTTAAAAATATTAATTTTGAAATCAGGTGTGTGTGGTTCCAAATCTCCTACGAGCGCAAGCCCTCGTAGTTAATTACATCGTAGGGAGACAGAGTCCCCTATGAAAACTCTCGATTAAAATAAGAATGAAATGTCGTTAGATTTTTTAGGAGTGATATCAAAAAGAGATGAATTTTA
>NW_021499422.1:0-206 GCF_001605985.2 Dendrobium catenatum
AATCTCATAATTATAAGAATTTACACTCATAAAAATACGATAATTTTAAATTTGAATATTTTTCAAATTTTAAATTTAATTTATATATAACCATATAATTTAATATATAAATCAAATTTTTATATCTAAAATCATTAATAAATAAATAAAATTATTAATGATAAATTAATTTTTATTATGTATAAATAAATAAATTTTTATTATTA
>NW_021499423.1:0-301 GCF_001605985.2 Dendrobium catenatum
TTATAATGCCTCTTCCTAGGTTTTGGTAATTGATCAACAGTAGATGTCATCCTAATTTTCTTACATGCTACTAAATCATTTTGAATCTTCAAATTTGTGCTTTTTAAAACTTCATTTTTAATCCTCAAATTTTTCTCCATCTCTTTAGACTTATTAAAATCAGATTCAACTGATGTGTGTGAGACTTTAAATGCATCAAGCTTTTCAACTAACTCACAATGATTTTTATTTAACTCATCAAATTCATCAAGTAAAGTCATTTGGTTTGAATCAATTGTTTGATGGTCTTTAATCAAAATTT
>NW_021499424.1:0-562 GCF_001605985.2 Dendrobium catenatum
ACTGTATGTATGAGTCTGTCTTAATTGTCCTAAATGCCCAAAAAAAAATGTAATTGTGGATAAGCAAGTGTAGCCTTTTGGCTTGGAAGAGTAGATCCAAGAAATAAAAAAGATCTATGATTAATAAGAATGGAATGATAATTTGGAACAAAATACATGAATAGCGGATCGTATCTTAAACTCGAAAGAATACACATTTGTACATAGTATATATCAAATTAGTGTACACACTATGTGTACAGTCACAGTCCAAACATGTCTTCTCATTCGGATGCCGGACAGAATAATTTATGTTTGAATAGAGGAACTTTTATTTGGTCCGGTGAACGTACGCAACTCTACGTTCGGCCGCCAGTAGAATCGTGCCACGCATTTTCATTATTTACCGCGCGCCCCGACAATCCGACCCGGAACAGACCCAAGATTGCTCGGTAACCCGGAACGGACCTAAGATTGCTCGGTATTGCTAGGTATTGGTCGATTTTGCTCGGCAATAACCAATACCGAGTAAATACCTAGCAATATCGAGCAAATACCGAGTTGTACCGAGTTTTTTCTAGCA
>NW_021499425.1:0-213 GCF_001605985.2 Dendrobium catenatum
GAGGGGAGGCCGGGGCCGAATTTTCGGAGCCCACAGAACTGTCCCCCAACTCCCCCTCCCCCAGATCGCTCCTTGTGCACCTCCCTCTGGTTTCCTGGGACTACCCCTTTGGAGGGTAATACAGCAGTAGTCATCCTGTTCGATCCCCCTGAGTAATAGCCTCGAGCTCCTCTTTTTGATCTCTTCTGATCTTCCACCAATTGTGCCAGCTCC
>NW_021499426.1:0-242 GCF_001605985.2 Dendrobium catenatum
GGAAAATTTTCAAACTTAACTTTTTATTGATAACGATAAATCTCAGAGCTAATCCAAATTTCCTTGGCGAGCTTCTTTGAAATGCCCATTTCAATTAAATCCCATGTAACAAATGGTCTAGAAATTGAAGCTGACACATGTTCAGTCTGTAATGGTCTACCAAAAATGGAAGCAAAAAAGAAAAAGAATTTAGGAATTAAAAAATTGCAGCCTCAGATTTGGGAATGAAATCTAAACTGGGG
>NW_021499427.1:0-310 GCF_001605985.2 Dendrobium catenatum
AAAAGATATAAATATCGAGCAAAGATGCACGATAAAGCCCAAAAGCGTGAAATCACATCGAATTGTCATCGACCCGACCACATGTATTTTAGAATAAAATATATGACATATGATCAAAAGGAGCAAATCCTAAGGTCGCCAACGAGCCGATGCAAAATACACAAGTTGACCCTTCACCAAACACAAAGTGATGCAACATACGAGAAGGTGGATCAATCTATAAAATGCAAGACAAGACAGTGTGAGTGACCAATGCCGAAAATGAGGTCAACACCTGCGGGTAGAGTCCGGATAATCTGGCCTATGAGGA
>NW_021499428.1:0-207 GCF_001605985.2 Dendrobium catenatum
GTGTGTGAGATGTGTCCTAGCATGCCACATGAAAAAATATCTTGAAAGTTTGCTAGGGATGTTAAGCCCTATAGAACTGGCCCAAGCTAACCAAGAGGGGGGGGGGGGGAATTGGTAATTAAAAATTTCTTTTCTCAAAGAATGAAAAACATAAACCAAAATCACCACAAAAAATAAAGTGCGAAAATAAAAGTGCGGAAGCAAAAA
>NW_021499429.1:0-297 GCF_001605985.2 Dendrobium catenatum
AAGCTTCCCTATTTCCTCTAAATTAAAACTGAAATCAAATTTCAGCTTTCTTCCCTCCCACTAAATAACATCTCTTTTCCTTCTCCCTCCACCACCCCAAGACCGGTCACCTCCTTTTTCCTCTCGGAGACTCCTTCAACCCTAGGCAAGAATGCATGGCGGACCCCGAATTTGAATGGGGACTTGTGTTCGACGCTCACGGCAACCTCGACATCCAACGATCGCCATTCTTCGACGCAGGATTTGATTCCGACGACGAAACCGTTGGAGCCTACTTGGATCGGATCCTACCGACTC
>NW_021499431.1:0-243 GCF_001605985.2 Dendrobium catenatum
ATAAGAGCTTTCAAAAAGTTATATATGTATATATATTTTTCAATAATTTTACAATAACTTAAAAAAAAAGAAATTTATCTGTCTCAAATGCATCTTAAGTTGGTGTTCAGGAAGAAGCTGGAGAATACGATGTTAGATATTTCCAAATATGCAAAAGCAAACATTGATAGAAAAGAGAAGACATAAGTGATGATCTATGCTCTCTTTCAAACTGCTCTTCATGTTGTTCTGTAGAATTTTATT
>NW_021499432.1:0-212 GCF_001605985.2 Dendrobium catenatum
TGCTCTGATATCAACTGTGATGCCCCAGATATCAATAGCGAAAGGATTCGTCGACAGTCTTGATCAAACTCCATTCCAGTTGCCTTGCTCGGACCTGAAAATTTTAACCACATATAATGAGCTTTATAAAGCCCAGCAGGTCACCAAAGCCTACAACTGAAATCAAAGCACGACAATGCTATCAATATGCAGGTAAATAAAATCAAGTCAAT
>NW_021499433.1:0-737 GCF_001605985.2 Dendrobium catenatum
GTGGAACCTGCGATACTTTATGGTGCAAAATGTTGGCCATTAAAAGTCAACCATAAAATCAAGTTAAATGTTGCAAAGATGAGGATACTTAGGTGGATGAGTGGCTTTACGCTTAGACACAGAGTGCGAAACGAGTATATACTTAAAAAGGTTGGAGTAGCTCTAGTGGAAAATAAAATTATAGAGAGTCGCATTAGATAGTTTAGTCACATAAAATGTCGGCCTTCCGATGACCGATTAGGAGAGTGGATGTATTAGATTTTGCTTATATTAAGAAATGTAGAGGTAGACCTAAAAAGTCTTGGTTAGAATGTATTAAAAATGATCTTCGTTTATTATATTTAAATGAGAATTTTACTCTTAATAGAACAAAATAGAGAAAAATGATACATTTAGCCAACCCCACGTAGTGGGATAAAGACTTGATGTTGTTTGTTATTGTTGATTTATCCATGCATCCAGCATATATGAAAGAGAAGGATGATTGGACCACACATAGAAGCCCACTTAAAAGTCTAATTTTATGCATGCATTTCACACTTTAAATATCATCAATAGAGCATATATTCAAGCCATTGGAAAGTCTTTACTCATTGAAATCATGATTATATTCTCTTGCAATTGGAATGAGAACTTTTTATGCTTTATGTTCATGATTAAATGCTTTCAAAATTCCTTGAAATCTTGTGTGCTTGTTGATATAGAACGGAAAACGCTTTGCTATGGAAGATGGACAA
>NW_021499434.1:0-698 GCF_001605985.2 Dendrobium catenatum
GCCATGGACCAATCAAAATCAGGATTTGAGGTGATTAAGTGCAGCTTATCCGCGGTGGTGGATAGCTGTAAAAGATCAACACAATCCTGATATGTGATTTCGACAGGGCGTCGATTCACATAGCAGGTCAGGGCTGTGAAGGTATGGTTAATGCGCAGGTTTGCATAAAATTCTAGGAGGAGTTCAGAAGAAAAAGGGACAGCGAGGGTGAGTATGAAACAAAGAGATGTGTGGGCAAAAAGATCCATTACCGGATATGAGAGATGTGCAGGATTGATTGTCCGGGAGAAGGTGATTCCACACTCCTTGTAGCGACGGTAGGCAGCCTGATCCTCTGCCTCCCTGAATCGAATGTCCAGAGTCTCCCTCGAGGAACTCCCAGAAGCCTGTCGAACACGTTTCCCACCAGCCATAGAAGGGAGTTAGCAAGAAAACACAAGAGGATAAAGGGTGGAAAGTGCAAAACTATGGCTGGAACGGCCATATCGTCCTAGCCGATCACAGAATGATCCAGGCCAATATGGCTCAATAATTACGTACAGGCTGATTGGTCAAAAAGGCGGTCCGATCGTCCAGGCCGATTAGACACAGGCGATCGGCCCGAGGAGTCAATCCGGATGACCTTTGAAAAGCATATCGTCTGGGCCGATTAGGTGTATCGTCCAGGACGATGCACAATAATTAATCGTACCGGCCGA
>NW_021499435.1:0-315 GCF_001605985.2 Dendrobium catenatum
CCCTTAATTGGGTTAATTTGAATTTCAAATTGGCCTTTCCCCTTAATGAAAATCTAAAATTAAACTTCAGATTTTCCCTCTCATCCCCTTTCCCCCAAGCTACTTGTTTCAACCCAAAGAACTCCACCCTAGCCATCACCCTCAATTTCCCTCTCTTTTCCTAAAGCTCGTACTTGCTATCAAGGGAATTTCAGCTAGGAAAAAGAGACTGGCCAGTTGTCTGAAACCCCACGCTGCTGTCCAGCGCTTCCATTGGAAGATTTTTCCTGCTGTCGAGAAAATTCCCGTCCAGATTTTGCTATCCAGAAAATTCCA
>NW_021499436.1:0-291 GCF_001605985.2 Dendrobium catenatum
TAAAACCTAAAAATCTAGCAGTATTAAGTAAGTTAGATACATTGATAAGAGGTTCAAATAAAACAAGAATAGAAATATCATGGATACGACATAAATTCTCCACCCGCAAGCTAGAAAAAGAACCCCCAATACCCCTAACATTCCAAATAATAGATTTAAACATAAGAAACAATGCTAACTACTAGTTTGTGAATGAGTATTTCTACCGGATCGTAAAACAAGATTCTTGCTCTTTCTACCATGCTTATTTTGATCTTTAATAAAACTAGTGTCATTGATATCTTTAGCAAA
>NW_021499437.1:0-298 GCF_001605985.2 Dendrobium catenatum
GCAATCAAGTGATCAACATCAAACATTTATCCTACTATGTGGGGTCGGCTACATGAAACTTTTTCTCTGTTTTATCTTATTAAGTCAAATTCACATTTAAATCTAATAAAGCAATTGAAACAGACAAAAAAATATTTCCACAATCACATACTAAAAGTAGAGTGACAACTACAAACCCAAGCAAATTTAATAGTTCATACTAAATTAGGAAGCCAGAAGGGGATGTTTCTATGACCACAAACTATTTTAAATAATAGAGAGAAACAAATCAAGGAAAATCAATAGCAAAGATTTCGGC
>NW_021499438.1:0-235 GCF_001605985.2 Dendrobium catenatum
TTGGATGGGACTATATTTATTCATTGCCAATCATATGGGATGATAACCCAAGTCAATTGAACTAATCATACCGAATAATGCTCAAATTGAACTAGACGATAAGCTCAATTTTATGAACTAATAGCACAACACCTTATTCTTCATAAAAAACTAATTTGGTTATTTGAACTAATCATATTTTATGATATAGTATTGTATTGTACGATCAATGTCGACAAAATTAAAAATTTTAAGG
>NW_021499439.1:0-235 GCF_001605985.2 Dendrobium catenatum
GATCACGAGAGAGAACTTTCGATTAAGGCTAGTGGTCGATCAGATACGTAGGATACGTGTATCTGGCATATAGTAGCAGCAAAAGGTTTGGGTATTTGAGAACTAGATTTGGATTTGGGAATTTGGAGAGTTTGATATTTAAAATAGAAATTTTCACCATCTAACACTTAAATTGGATGGTGGGGGAATGGATGATAAACCCGATCAAGATCCCATGGTTCCCTCGTCCCGGGCC
>NW_021499440.1:0-250 GCF_001605985.2 Dendrobium catenatum
TATTTCAAGTTCACACGATCGAACTGCAATTTGGAATTAGCTCAAGATTGGGTAGACTAGGTCTGAGTGAGTTTGTAACATTTTTCCATTCTTGAGTCTATTGTATTTGGTGTGGCATCTGATGATTTATAACATGGAAGATTTTTTGTTGTGCCCTAAAAGATTTCTATTATTGGTAACATCGTCCGGAACGATATTTATATCGTCCTGGACGATCTGACAAAAGTAGAAACCCTAATTAGGGCATCCT
>NW_021499441.1:0-258 GCF_001605985.2 Dendrobium catenatum
TGCCTCTGCCAAAAGAAAAATTGTGTAAGCCTCAAGGCGTATTTGGGGCAAGTTGCGCAGAGGCACGAGGCGCACCTCTTGTTACGTAATTTTAAACAGAGTTTTTTATAATTAAAAATTAATTTATTTAAGTTCAAAATATAGTTTAAATAAAAATATTAACAAAAAAAAATGCATTTACACATTTAGCAATTCATTCAGTTTCCTGAATTTCTTCCCAACTGATGTGGTTCGAACCTCACGGCAGACGCGGGCGCA
>NW_021499442.1:0-395 GCF_001605985.2 Dendrobium catenatum
AATTTTTCGGTGTGGGATGATTGGCCTTCTCAGCACCAGGACCAATACCCCTTCCTGAAATGATCGAGGACGCACCATTCGATCAAAGGACTTTTCCATTCTTCCTCGGTAGATTTCCAGGTTTTATTGAGCTTGTAACCTGAGTTCATCAAGTGCATCAAGGTCTTCCATTCTGAGGCGGGCATTTTGCTCTTGAGTGAGGTCATTTTGGATTGCTACCCGGAGTGACGATAGTTTAATCTGTAATGGTAATACGGCTTCAACACCGAACACAAGAGAGTAAGGAGTGGCTTTGGTTGGTGTCTTATAGGTTGTACGATATGCCCATAGTGCCTCTACCATTTTTGTATGCCACTCCCTTTTGTTTTTGGTGAGAATCTTCTTCAACAATTTCA
>NW_021499443.1:0-259 GCF_001605985.2 Dendrobium catenatum
AACTGTGAAAATAGTTCTAAATAAAATAAAGAAATAGAAGAAAAAGAAAAAAAATGAGTACATTCAAAAATTGATATCGGTTAAAAATTTAGAATTTGATTACAATCTTATACTTAAATTTATAAAGGATAAAACAAGAAAACTAGTACAAATGATGGTGAACCAATAAATTTTCCATTTTAACTATGAATATATCTAATCATTAAGCTACATTATTTATTTTAAAATTTAAAAAATAATAATTAAATCAATAAGCTAT
>NW_021499444.1:0-428 GCF_001605985.2 Dendrobium catenatum
GTTGACTCCTCTAAACACTTTAAAGAATAAGACCAATTGTTATCAATGTTAAAATGAAAAGTGTGTTCCCTCCCTCCCTCCACTTGGGTGGATTAACGCTTTAGGTAAAGATATATTTAATCTAATTTCTTTTTGGAACCTCAAAGCATAAAAGTTTAGTTACTTTTTGCTAGGTTCCTAGCAATCGCTGAATTAAATTTAATTATATTTTCAAATTTTTCATTCAACCATATTATGATTTTTCTAATCTTAGGAATGTATAAATATTGGTTGATATATTGAAAGTTTGAAAATCAGTCTAAATTCCCTCACCTTTAAACCTTCTTGTAGGTTAAAGTTTAATATGCTTATAAATCCTATTTCCTAAGAGTACTGCATGGATACGATGATTTTTCCTCTGCCATGTGGTTTAACTCTGATAGAAAATG
>NW_021499445.1:0-582 GCF_001605985.2 Dendrobium catenatum
AATTCACCCCCCCCTCTTGGTAGCCTTGGGACATTAATTTAGGCTTAACAACCTAATTACTATACTCAACAAAAACATGATTTGGGTATTTAGAATTTTAAAAACCTGGAGGTTGTTTTACAAAAACATCTTCCTAAATTATCCCATTTAAAAAGGCACTTTTGACATTCATTTGAAACAATTTAAAACCTTTAAAACTGGCAAAGGCATGTAAAACGCTAATTGCTTCAAGTCTAGCTACAGGGGCAAAAGTCTCCTCAAAATAAATTCCTTCAATTTGATTATACCCCTTAGAAACTAATCTAGCCTTATTTCTAATGACTACTCCTGAGTCATTCATTTTATTTTTGAACAACCACTTGGTTCAAACAACACTTTGATCTTTTAGCCTTGAAGTTAATTCCCAAAATTTATTTCTTACAAATTGATTCTACTCTTCTTGCATGGCCAATATCCAAAATTCATCAGAAAGTGCTTGATCAATATTAGTGGGTTCTATAGTTGAAATAAAGGTTGAATGATTGACTTCCTTGTTTAATTCACGTCTAGTTCTAACACCCTCACTAGGTTCACCTATAATCA
>NW_021499446.1:0-908 GCF_001605985.2 Dendrobium catenatum
TTATTTATTGTACTTGTATGTGTTACTATATATAGTTTATTATTTATTTAAAATGAATATTGAAAGAGAATATGAACAAATTTAAAACAAGATATTGGGATTTGCTTATTATAGCTCAAAATGCTAGGACATATCCTAGACGGGTTGGGTTATGATAACCTTTACAAGTTCTTATGGGATATTTGCCTTTGGGAGAATATATTTTGGTCTTTGCAATGCTCGTGCTACTTTTCTATGATACATGATGTCAATTTTTTCAAATTTAAATTAGGAGGGGATTAAAATCTTCATGGATGACTTCTCTGTTTTTGGCACAACATTTGATTCTTTTCTTCAGCATTTAACTTCTATATTGAAAAAGATGTATAGAGACAAATTTAGTACTAAATTAGGAGTAATATCAATTTATGGTGATTGAGGGTATTATCTTAATGCATAAAATTTCTAAGGGAGGATTAGAGGTAGACGTTGCAAAAATTTAAGTTATAGAGAAACTGCCCCCACCCACTTTTGTTTAAGAAATTAGGAGCTTACTTGGGCATACAGGATTTTATAGGAGTTTCATAAAGGACTTTTCCAAAATTTCAAAACCCACTTTTGTTTCTTTTATTTTTAATTATACAAGTCTTGAAGCTTTCAATACCTTGAAAAAACATCTAATTATTGCTCCTGTTATTATTGCTCTTGATTGGTCCTTACCTTTTATGGTTATTTGTAGGGCTATCAATATTTGACACGACACGAAAACCTGGCCCGAAAAATCTGGGTTGGACTCGACCCGTTTGAAAAATGAGTCGGGTTCGGGTTCGTAGATTCGACCCGTTTAAAAAAATGGGTCGGGTTCGGGTTGACCCGACGGGTTGCCGGGTCAACCCGAAAACCTGTTTAAAATGACTGTCCGGTTGCCT
>NW_021499447.1:0-430 GCF_001605985.2 Dendrobium catenatum
CACAGAATAATTTCTCACAAATTAAGGAACTGTTTGTGAAGATTATAAAGATAGTTATAAATTAGTTGTGGTGAAATAATTTTTATAAATATGATGCAAAAATTAGTTTCCAAACATAAAAATAACTTGAAAGTAGTTATGATTACGATCTAAAAACGTAACCCTACTTGATCTGTTGGTTGTGTGTTTTGGCTATCAACTAAGAAGTCTTGGGTTTGGGTCATGCTTATGTTGCGTGTGTGAGTCAGTATGCTGATTGTCCCTTAATTCTCAAGAAAAATTACGATTTAAAAAACAAAACAAGAAGAAAAAAATGATTATTAACCATACGATCATACAATTATATTATTTTAAAACTTGAGCGAATAAGCTATAATTGAAATTAAAAATGCCACGCTCCAGTACAGACCACAAAAAAAAAAAAAAAAAA
>NW_021499448.1:0-307 GCF_001605985.2 Dendrobium catenatum
TGTTGAAAATTTTAGAAATATTAGATTCATCTATTTTGATTCATAAATATAATAAAAATAATTTGATCTTATATCTTATACATATGCTAGAATCATATTTAGAGTTGGGGGTGCTAATGATAATATTACTGGACAATTTGATACTGCTCATCTTAGAAGGGATGAGGAAATTCTAAATTTAGGCTTCGTTTGGGATGGCTTTCTTACGGCTTGTTAAAGTAAATTTTTAGTAAAATAATTAAAATTTTATATTAGATGATATAAAGTGTTAAAAACATTAATGAAAAATATACCTCAATAACTCTTT
>NW_021499449.1:0-208 GCF_001605985.2 Dendrobium catenatum
TAAAGAAATAGATACCAATGTAAAAATAAAGGGCCTATAATAAAATCAGAAATAAAGATAAAAGTGTAAATATAAAAAAAAAATAACAATTGTAATACTGGTAAAAAATGTGTATTAAAATGTTAACTAAGATGATTAATTATTGAGAATGTACATTAAAAGCTTTGGTTCTTCCTAATAAGTTTTCATTAAAATATTCTTTGCATCA
>NW_021499450.1:0-361 GCF_001605985.2 Dendrobium catenatum
CTTTGCATTTTCTTGAATTGATTGGTTAATCGAATGTTGCTCTTCGTTGCCTAAGCGAGTTAAAACTAAGAATTCTTAGGTTCACTCTTTTATTACAAATGATAATTTTAATTTGGATTACTTTGTTCAAATTGCTCTCTATAATTTCCTAAAGTAACTCCATCGCATGTACGTTTCACATCATCTTGCTCTATATAATCCTGATGTCCAATGGAGGTGGGACATCAGGATTATGTTGATCGCTTTCTTCCATGAATGAAGCCATATTTTTGGTATTTTCCATTTTTTAACAGACTCAAAAAAGACTAAAAAATTACAAGACTAACAGAAAGACTCAACCTAAACTTAGACTCACAAATAA
>NW_021499451.1:0-666 GCF_001605985.2 Dendrobium catenatum
ACCAATTGATTCTTAAGTAACATCAAAAGTATCACTTCTTAACCGTTCTTGTTAACATCTTGCTAATGATGCCATGCCACGTTGCGACTACCTTATGTCTTCTTGGTCGTCGGGGGTTTAGGAGGATTGTCATTGATCTAATGGTCTATCGGTGATATTTCACCGTAATTTTCCTCATCTTCTTTATTGTCAAGGGTTTCAGGTTGTAGAAACAGTAAAAATGGCATTCATCCAATTGATCTCATCGTGATTTCCTCTATGTACACACATGCCACCATCTTACTCATGGCCTTTAGTGAAATCTCGTCATGAGACCATTGAGACTTTCTCTTTTGATCATATTTGTGAGAGGATTTAACGAAGTGGTAAATTATGTAAATATAAAGATTAGATGTCAAATACATAAATGATAAGATTTTGAGTGTTATATATGTATACCCACCTTTATTTACTTAAACATAAAATAATTTTTAGATGTTTTGAGTATGTAATTATTCACCGTCCATCAAAGATGCCGCCAACCACTACCTCTAATCGTCTCTTCATGCCAGCACATTCAGACATCACCTTTAGTCACCACTTATAGTAGCCACTACTAGTTGTGGCCACCCATCATAGCTACTATACTAGAGGAACAATTATTACGTCCTCCGACCGGACGCAGAG
>NW_021499452.1:0-301 GCF_001605985.2 Dendrobium catenatum
AATTTATGGTGTTCTTTTCCTTTTTTTTGAATTTTACTTTCTTGTCTTTAATTTTCATTATAACTACATGGAAAATAAAAAAATCAGACATTACTCTTTTGTTGTGATAATCAGAATTTCATCATCACTTCCTTTAAAAGCATAATTAATTTGATTACTTTCGCATTTAAAAATCAAAACTGCTGATTTCTAAAGTACTTTCAAAAACCATAAAAATTAGTGCTATTTAGGATTAATTTTTAAATATAAAATTTCACCCCCCCTCTTGGCGCATCTCGTACTTTCAAGTAGTATCAAAGCG
>NW_021499453.1:0-244 GCF_001605985.2 Dendrobium catenatum
AAAAAATTGCAGTTTCTCATGCTGCTGCTGATGATGCTTTATAATTAATAATCCATGTCTAAATCTATACTATCTATATCTATACTACTATTATAAAAGGGGCTTGAGTTTCCTTCCTCCGGCAAATCTTGTTCATCCATTCTACTTATTTTTTAATTATCTTGGCCGTCCGTTCTATTAAAAGTATTTAATAAATCAAAAAATTATTATATAAAGCTCATTTAATTTTATGACCCTTGAGATT
>NW_021499454.1:0-417 GCF_001605985.2 Dendrobium catenatum
TTTTCTATCGTGTCATTTTTAAGCGAATGTAATATAATGTTTGGACACAAGCTAGAAATTGTTGGACCGAGTGAATTCATTGGATCAGCTTCAATTCCTCTTCCAGTTGGGTAAGTATAAGCTATTATTTTTCTTCATTTTCATATTTTAATATTTTTTAATAAGTTATAGAGTAAACTCTTCTATGGATAATAGATAATTTTTTAACATCTAGATTCTTAACTTCAAATATCAAATATTCAAGTCTGTGCTTGTCTTAAATGGCAATGGAGCTGATCTTGCTAAGCATTGTATTCCTGCAGTTTCCTGTAAAAGGTTTCATAATTTAACCTCATTTTCAATTATATATCTATCTTGAATTCGTAATGTAATTTTTTTTCCTTAAATTTTGTATGATATCTGTTACTTTTAGAAAGA
>NW_021499455.1:0-266 GCF_001605985.2 Dendrobium catenatum
AATGCAAAATAAAAAATAAAATTTAAATATTTAGAATCTTAATTTATATAACATACAAAAAGTTATACAATGGATAGTTTACAGGTGAAAAGTTATCCTCATTTTTCACTAATGGAATTAAAAGTTAAATAAGAAAAAAAAATTCAAAACTTTAATATTTTTAAAAACCAAGACAGGTAAAATATCACCTACCTTGATCTAAACAACTTTTACAACTGGGCTGATTGAAGTAAATAGACTAAAGTCATCCAAAATAGAATTTCTCT
>NW_021499456.1:0-338 GCF_001605985.2 Dendrobium catenatum
AGAAGGTTGATCGTAGGATGTCGGTGAAGCCGTCTTCATCCCAAGTTAATCCGTATTTAATTGCCTGATCCGCCATTCATGGATGATCAAAAGTAGAGTCTCCTTAACACTTGATACGCCTCTCGAGTGGTAGCGAAGAGAAAGAAGTTTCTCTTGCAAGTGGAGAGGAAGCAAACTACAAGTGTCCTTCAAAAAAAATCTGAAATAGTTCCTTCCAAGAATCTGAAATAGTTTCAGGTTTAACCCAGAAATCTGAGAGGAATTTCAGTTTTCTGAGTTTAGAGGAAAGGGATTTGGAGGAGGGAGAGTTATGGTCTCAAGTCCAATGGGGAATTAAA
>NW_021499457.1:0-606 GCF_001605985.2 Dendrobium catenatum
TAAAGAAGTATAGAAGTATATAATATAATATAATACTATTATAGTATAGTATAATATAGTATACTATAGTATAGTATAATACAACTATACTATACTATTATACTGCTACTACTACCTATACAACTGGATGGTTCATGTTTTTATTCAACCGGACAGTGTTTGTTTTTTTCTTTACTAATCCATTCTTATACCGCCTCCTCTATTAACTAGGATGAAATAAAAACTTACCAATTGAGTCTTATTTAGATGGCATCTTCATCATCTTCCTCTATCTTAAATAAGGGTAAAATACCCTCTTTTCGTGATATTAAAAATGCTGAATTAATTGAGTACCCTCTCAATGAAGAAGACCTTAATCAATGGTCTCTACCTAAGGTTGATAAAATCTTAATCTATCAAATCGGAACCTTTGATTTCAAAGGTAAAACTACCATAAAAATGGTAGAATAATCTATTACAATCGATTCTACAGAGAAAACTATTTCTCTATTATCTTATGATGATCTCCGATCTTATATGCAAGATTACAAATACCTACATATTGGTTTAATCCAAATCGCCTTTAAGCATCTAACTTTAAGAGGACTTAATGCATCGATCTTAGCT
>NW_021499458.1:0-357 GCF_001605985.2 Dendrobium catenatum
GTGGGCTAGAAGGATGTACCTGCAAAGGTGAAGCCTAATGTCCATTCAAAAGTCAAGAGCCTGAAGAACCCCACAAGTAGAGTCTGTAAATTTGACTGGGTTGTATAATGGCAGGCAACTCAGCTGCCAATTCTGGTTGTAATAATGTGGACTCTCTTTACATTTCCTTGCATTTGATATAAATAAAAATATGCTTTGATTGTTTACTTGGTTGTGCAATAGAAATGCATCTCTTTTCTAGGTTTCTTTCTTTGCTTTTTCTTGGGAATGGCTTAGACTTTTGATGCGGTAGGATCTTAGGACAAAAATAAGATTTCTAACCATTAAAATGTAATCAATCTAAAAATTGATTTAGGC
>NW_021499459.1:0-281 GCF_001605985.2 Dendrobium catenatum
CATGTTTAGGAATCCTTTTATCCCAACTACACTTGTAAGTCATACATCATATATAACCAAATTTTACTTTAAATTGATATTCAATACACTTTTTATTTTTTATATTTCATACTTTTCACATGCTACTATAATCATTCATATCATAATTTGTATGTCATGAAAATATACATATAATAAATAAAGAAAATGATTTATTTTCAAAATATTATCAATATGAAAAATATTTAAATGAACATAATAAACCTTGATTTAAACTCACATAATTAATTTATATAAGTGGT
>NW_021499460.1:0-246 GCF_001605985.2 Dendrobium catenatum
GAAAATTTAAATATTTTAATAAATTTTTGTAATACCAGATCATACAGTATGATCCACATCATATAGTACGATGTAAATAAAAATATTTAAATTATTTTTCTCCCATTATATGTGTATGTACATGGTCACTAGGATATTATACATCCTTATAAGACTTGACTCAATATATTAAAAATAAATAAATAATAATTTTGGATTATGTGGCCCTTGAATTATAAGTGATAGAAACATATAAGGAGTAGTCAT
>NW_021499461.1:0-250 GCF_001605985.2 Dendrobium catenatum
CCACCATCAGCCAGATAATATTTTCCTGCTGGGACACATAAATCATCTGATCTTTCTAATGCATTTTTAAGTGCTGCTACGTCATGAGCATAACCTTCCCAACCAACAAGTATGTATGTGAACCTCAAATCAAAGTCAACTGCTGCTAAAACATTTTGTGTTGCGTATAGTTTTCTTCGTCTAAATGCGGCTTCGTTCTCCTTTGAAATCCTGGCTTTAATATGAGTTCCATGTATCGCACCAATACAAT
>NW_021499462.1:0-223 GCF_001605985.2 Dendrobium catenatum
GCAGTAAAACATATTCAGTCTTAAATATGAATTAAAAAACACTAAACCAAACGCGTTTGCATCCATTTTAAAATAAATATAAATTTTTATTATTATTTTGATCAGTTTTATAAAATATCCTACTGAATATTATATCAACATACAACTATTTTTATTACATGTATATCCCTCTCATATCCATCCGTTGACATTTTTAAAGGGATAATTTTTTTAATTGTGTTAG
>NW_021499463.1:0-300 GCF_001605985.2 Dendrobium catenatum
ACCTTTAGTGACTACCCTTTAGCCCCCACAGTTAGGCGGAGAGGCCCTTATAAAATCTCTTCCACCAACCCGATACGGCAGATGATCGTAATCTTTTCACCCTCCTGATGAGATAGATAACCTGAAATCCCTTTTCACCCTCCTAATGAAGCCAGAGAACCTCGAATCTCTTTCATCTTCCCTATTTTAAAAAAATTAGCAAAAAAAAAAAATCTTTTTTAAAATTTTCAATAACTTAAAATAAACAATTTGATCACTCGATGCAGAAGCTAATAAACTTACAATAATTACAATAATGAT
>NW_021499464.1:0-209 GCF_001605985.2 Dendrobium catenatum
GTACCGAGGCTCGATATTGCTGATGTGGCTCGTTCTGATTGGTATCCGGATATAAAACTGCGTTCGACGTCCGCATAGAATAATCTCTCAAATATGTTGGGTCTTTATAACTTATATTTCAGAGACATCTTTGCTCATAATGATTGGGTACTGCCTTTAGGTACCCTTTGGTTATTTCTGAAGCTGTACTAACATTATGCAAAATTCTG
>NW_021499465.1:0-298 GCF_001605985.2 Dendrobium catenatum
AGGGGAAAAATCTGAGAGACTAGCCTTCCCCTAGTCGCTACTTGAGCGCTTCGGGTAGGTGTCCAACGACACCGCTGCCACATTTTCTTTAATCCCCACCCGCTACGTGAGCGTTTAAGGGTCTTGGACACCTGTAGAAAAGAAGCATAGGAATTTCCCCACATGTTGGTACTTAATTTTGTCCCCCTCACGCTACATGAGCGGTCCGGGGATTACCTGCCCCATTGCAAACGTCGTGCCGGTTTCCCTCGCTATTATGCTACGTGAGGGCGTAGGGGGTTTGTCGGTTCGTCGCAAG
>NW_021499466.1:0-350 GCF_001605985.2 Dendrobium catenatum
AAGTACACAAGCGGCTTTCCCACCATGCTACAAGAGCGTGTATAGGGCTTACCCACCTCGCCGTATGCGTCGCACTGGGCTCCCTCCTACCGTGCTATGAGAGCGCATATAGGTTGTTCTCCGGTCTGCCGCAAACATTGAAAATGGAATTTGGAACATCATACCTTGAATAGCAGTGTCGGCGGTGCTGATGTTGATGTCGAGGATTGAGAAGGTCTTGTGGTACTTGAGGTCGTTCCCACCACGCTACAAGAGCGTGTATAGGACCTATCCGTCTCGTCGCACCTGTTGCATCAGATTTGCCCCCACCGTGCTACAAGAGCGCATATAGGGGGTCCATCGGCTCGTCA
>NW_021499467.1:0-258 GCF_001605985.2 Dendrobium catenatum
CTCCTCTCTTTTAATTAGCCTTGGGCCAGTTCATAAGGGGCCCAACATCCCTAACAAACTTTTAAGTGGTATCAGAGTGGGATTCAAAAAAACAAGTTTTTGAAAGCTTTTGAATTTTTGATCCATGGCTAATTTTTCTAATCGTAATATTGCATAAGGTTATTCAATCCCCATATCACCTTTATTTGAAAATATTACTTTTAATTTTTGGAAAATTTGTGTGTCTACATTTATGCAATCAATTGATTTTTGTATGTG
>NW_021499468.1:0-266 GCF_001605985.2 Dendrobium catenatum
CGAACAGGCAGGGAGAAAATTTTTCTAAGTCCTATTCGTCCCGGGACGAACGCCTCTGGATTCTCACTTTGCACTGTTCGTCCAGATGAAATGCTTGGTTCGTCTTTGGACTAGATTCTCTATTTAAAATCGTTCAGGATGAAATTTACCCTTCATCCCAGGACCAAACTCTCTGTTTAAAATCATCCAGGATGAAACTTGTTCATCCTAAGATGAAACTTATTCATCCCAGGACGAACCGAACTGACTTACCTCAGTTGGTTACG
>NW_021499469.1:0-210 GCF_001605985.2 Dendrobium catenatum
CAAACAGAGCCCATCAAGAGGACAGAAAGGATCTGCAAGGACATTTGGCGATTCAAGATGGTAAGTTATCATTAGGCAATACTCATCATCATCGAATGAACTAACAGTTCCAAAGCTGATACCACTTGTAGGATTATCCTTAATTTTTGTTTTCCAAATATTTTCGTGGTATTTAGCCTGACCCTTAGTCCATCGGTATGGTACAGAACC
>NW_021499470.1:0-1232 GCF_001605985.2 Dendrobium catenatum
CAAGATCGAATTTTCTACCATTTTTTTATTATGACATTGTTAACTTATTGATCTGTCAAATCTTTAAAATTTAATCATTTGGAAAATTTGTCATATGCTTGCTTTGCTAAAAATAAAAAACAAAAAAAAAATTTTGATTTACTTTCTTCATTTCCTCCTTCTTTTTGAGATGTCAAAAGGGGGAGTAGTTTAGGATGTTTTGCTTACACTTTCAATTCCATAAGTTTACACTGTTGTTTTTAAAATAATTGTCGTAGTGTTTTGCCATCATTAAAAAGGGAGAGATTGTTGCAATTTCAGTTTCATGGACTATATTTTGATGATTTGGCAAACACTCTTTCTTTTCTTCAACTGCCTGTTACTACTGACATTTAAGGAATCAAAGATCAGACAGAAATTAGAACCAACTCAAGATTGGGAAGATTAGGGTTGAACCAGTCTGTATTTTTCTTTTTTCTTTCTTTAGTCAATTATAATTATTTGAAGTGACTAATGTTAAGTAATTCTACACACACACACTTGAGAGATTTAGAACTTGTGTTTTCACTCACATTATCTTGGACGATATTTATATCGTCCTGGATGATCGAGTTCAAAACAAAAGATCTAATCAAGATTTCTTTGGTAAGGCAGCCGTAATTAACTTATCGGCCTGGACGATACCTGTATCGGCCAGGACGATATGCTCAATACAGAAAGAAATTGCCGCCTTGATCAGTTAGGTATTCTGTATTTTTGGAAATTGGCCAGGATGATTATTTGATCAGCCTGGACGATATTGTATAACTATGCCTAAATTGATCCGACAATCATGAAAGTAATTAAGTATGATTGATACGATCACATCAACCTGGACGATCGAAAGATCGGCTTGGACGATCTATTCAAAAACCCTTGGTTGCTCCTTTACGATAAATATTGGCCAGTATAAATTTAGGGTGAAACGCTGGCCGATTTAGATCGGACAGATCAAATTCAGGGTGATGCTCTAGACGATTTTCTTCTGATTTGAATTGATTGTCCAGGACGATCATGAGATCGTCCGGGATGATCAAGGAAATTTTCAATCGTCCAGTTTACATTCAGGGCGATGCTCTGGCCAATCCTATGAGATTTGTACTGATCGGCCAGGATGAATTAAATATCATCCTGGACGATAAAGTTGGCGACTTGCAATTAATGAGCCTCTTTGAATCTCTTCTATTTAAGAGCTCTTGTTCAATATTTTTGAA
>NW_021499471.1:0-211 GCF_001605985.2 Dendrobium catenatum
TTGAGACCATATTATTATGGGTGTGACCATACCAGCACTAGTGCACCGGATCCCATCAGAACTGCGCAGTTAAGCGTGCTTTGGTGAGAGTTGTACTGGGATGGGTGACCTCCTGGGAATTCCTCGTGTTGCACTCTTTTTTTTAACGAGTCAAACCTTTTTTTTTTTATTCTAGCTCTTCGCCAGGGCCTACGAACACTTAGCGGTGTTG
>NW_021499472.1:0-433 GCF_001605985.2 Dendrobium catenatum
TTGAAATATAAGAGTTTGTTCTTCCCTATTGTTCGTCCTCTTTCTCGTCTCTTTTTCAATTTCGTCGATAGAAGTCCGTCGTGTCTTTTGTGGGCGAAGGGTATAGGCTCCCTATATCTTTTGCCCGCATCAATTGGTATCAGAGCAAGTTAGGAAATCCTAGGTTGGTTTGTCAAGTTGTGAGTTTGTCAAAATTTGGTTGCCAAGTTTTGTTTTGTTAAGTCAAGCGTGAGTCTTGTAAGTTGTGTTGTGTTGTGAGTCTTAGGTTGTAAGTCGTGTAATTTTTCGAGTCTTTTTTTAGTCTGTCAAAAAAATGGAAAATCCAAAAAATATGGCATCATTCTTGGAGGAAAGCGAACAACATGATCCTAATGTCTCACTCCCGTTGGACAGGTGAATTCCTACAGAAGGTGACTCAACGGATCCACTTCAA
>NW_021499473.1:0-314 GCF_001605985.2 Dendrobium catenatum
CCAAGTTGCCCTTTAGGTGCCCTTTAGCTTCCCTTTAAGTGCCCTTTAGGTGCCCTTTGCTGCCCTTTAATTACCCTTTAGGTGCCCTTTAGGTGCCATTTAGTTGCCCTTTAGCTGCCCTTTAGGTGCCCTTTGCTGCCCTTTAGTTGCCCTTTTGCTGCCCTTTAGTTGCCCTTTTGCTGCCCTTTAGTTGCATTTTAGTTGATGTGTGATGATGTGTCATCTGATAATGGGTGGTTCATAGATGATGAGACAGATTTGTCATTATCAGACTTATAGCTAGAGGATCTAAGTGTGGATGTCTTGAGGGGCGA
>NW_021499474.1:0-225 GCF_001605985.2 Dendrobium catenatum
GATCAAATTGATGCTCAACTTCTGCAGCAGCAATAGGTCATTGGTAGTATCAGAAATGAAGTTCATGAAATCAATACCAATGTTATGTTGATGACTTCCTACTTCAACCTATTTGGTGGCATTCCTCCTCCTCCTCCAGAAGAATAGAGATATGAGTGTTGATTTTCTTTATGTTTGTTGTATTTGTGTTTGTATTAGTGTTTGTTCTATTGTTTGTTTTAGTTG
>NW_021499475.1:0-208 GCF_001605985.2 Dendrobium catenatum
ATGATCTGGTCAGTTATACTCCCAAAAAGAGCAATGGAACGAATAGAGTAAATGAAAATTTTTCTAAGTCCTATTCGTCCAGATGAATTTACCATTTCATCCCAGGATGGTGTCCTCTAGACTTGTGTTTTGAACTATTCATCCAGACGAAATTACCCTTTCCTCCCAGGATGATGTCCTCTAGACTTGTGCTTTACACTATTCATCC
>NW_021499476.1:0-356 GCF_001605985.2 Dendrobium catenatum
TGTTCTAACCTTTTTTATTATGGAATGTCATCCTATCAACGAAGCCCAACTTATCATAGATTATCTCTATGGGCTTTCAGAAATAGGACATTTTGGAAAAGAAATATAACTTAGTGCATCCTGATGATGAATACGAAGAGCCAGTATACTATAATGATGCTTCCTTCAGATTGCTTTTCAAGAAAAAAAAGGAAAGCACATGCCAGTGCTTTAGAAGGAGAAGAAGAAGGAGAGCAAACTTCTGCACCTCAGTCAGATTATCAGAATCTGATTGAGAAATTTGATAGACTAGAGACTCATGTTGATCAAAGATTTGATCAACTTGATGCTCAACTTTTGCAGCAGCAACAAGACAT
>NW_021499477.1:0-666 GCF_001605985.2 Dendrobium catenatum
CAAAAACCACCTGACAAGTCAGTAAAGACAAATCAGGAAATTCTCCATCAATGTCCACAGCACAAAGTACAGGAAAAAATAAATATGTATCTCAACCACCTTTTGATACATCCAAGAGATCTATGGAGAAAGAAATTTTAGTGTGACATCCAAGCAAAATTTTGGAGATCCACTAAATGAAGATCTTATTCTGACATCCAAGCAAATCTTGAAGATCCATTTAACGGAAATCTTAATATGACATCTAGAGCAAACATCTAGAGATCCACAAGGTCAATAAGCATACAACAAACATGATCCGCTCCAGACGCGTACCATATTTGTTGGGGGGCATTTGTTGACCTACGAATCAAACCCAAAAGAGCAAAGATAAGAGGAGAAGCAAAGTGAAAATCCTTGTACAAACCTCATACCTGACGGATCCACGAAATCTGCCAAGACGTTGCCGTAAATCCCCTGAATCCAGCTGAAATCACGCTGGCAGCGCCGATTCACATCGTTTCTCCACGATTCCTGCCCAAATCCTGCAGCCTCGATCGCAACCCTTGACGCCTTTAAAAGCCGATCGAACGAAGCTCTTTAGGAGCTCTGTCCGATTCCACATAGCAAAAACGACCGACCACCCTCTCCTCTCACGAAGCTCCTCTCGCACGACCCCTTCCCTTC
>NW_021499478.1:0-279 GCF_001605985.2 Dendrobium catenatum
CTTTGTGATGGTACGGATCCGTCCGAAACGCTTTCCGTCGGGCTCCGTGAAGAAGTTACATGCTAGAAGCGCCAGACCTTTTAGGATGATTTCAAAGATAAATAGCAATGCTTATGTGCTGGACCTTCCCAAAGGTTTTAACATCAATCCAAGCTTTAATATAGAAGATTTAGTAGCCTTTGAGGGACCTGAGCTGAACCCTGAAAATCCACTTCAATTTGAGCCTTGTGAGAACCCAACCCGTGAGATCCCCAGCCTACCTCCACTCCCCAATTTACC
>NW_021499479.1:0-212 GCF_001605985.2 Dendrobium catenatum
ATTTGTCCACCCCGACAGACTGTTGCGGAGGATGAATGGATTTTGCTTTGAGTGTTGATGGATTGATTTCATTTTTAAATATATGGAATTTGGGCTTTTTGTGGAGCTATGGATTTTGGGAATTTTTTGAATTTTTGTGGATATTTGGATGGAGCTTTAGAATATTTGAGATTTTTTTGGAATTTTGGGTGGAGCTTTGGAATACTTGAAAT
>NW_021499480.1:0-362 GCF_001605985.2 Dendrobium catenatum
CTTACTGGCAAGAGATTATTTGAGAATGGATCCTAGTTATATTTTCGACTAAGCATTTGGCTCTTTGTGAGCAGTAGTTTTTAATTTGTCCACCTAGACAAACTATTGCGTAGGGTGGATGAATTTTACTTTAAGTGTTTAATGATTTGATTTCAATTTTAAATATCTTAAAATTTGGAGTTTGTAGAGTTTGGATTCTGATAGACACTTGAGTGGAATTTGAAATATTTATGAACCCCTCCGGTTGAGATCTCCGTTCAACACGGTCATCATCGGGGTGTTTGAGGTCACTTCCTTTTATTGATTGAACCTTGTCAACTCTGTTGGGCTGTCGACAGAGGATCGGGTTTCATAGGCTTTGT
>NW_021499481.1:0-323 GCF_001605985.2 Dendrobium catenatum
ACTACAAAACATTATGTGAAGAAGACAATACACAAAGAAAACATACCCTTGTAGAAATTAATTTTTCGGATATCCCCGCCGATCCAGGATTGAGGAAAAAAATTTTAGATTATCATCCTAATGAGAGGGATAGTATCAGGCGACATTATTTGTTAAAAGGACCGTATCAACCGCGTGATCATGAATTCCCGCGTACTCAATTTGGTGATAGATTTCGCAAATTTAATTCTGTATGGTTTGATGATCACAAATCTTGGTTGGAGTATAGTATAGCAAAGGATGCAGTGTATTGTTTGTTTTGTTATTTGTATAGATCTCAAACT
>NW_021499482.1:0-253 GCF_001605985.2 Dendrobium catenatum
TTAAAATTTTTGCCAATCCAATTTCCCTTAATTTGTGAGGGAAATCTTTGGACGAGCTTAAGGAGGTGGTGCCATCTCTCTAAGGGGGTATTTATAGTTTTTCAAATGAGGCTTGGAAGGCAAAATTTTGGAATCTTTTAATGCCCAAAAAATAAATAATTCCAATTTTTTGGAAAAATAAAATAGGAAACAAATTAAAAGCAACTTTATTTAAAAAAAATAAATATGCATAAAAATAATTATGTCCTTTCAA
>NW_021499483.1:0-1594 GCF_001605985.2 Dendrobium catenatum
TGTTACTTTCACTTCGCACAGGGTCCTACCTGATTAGGATAGGTGTTACCACTGTGACCTGCTGATAATCATAGATCTCACTCAAGATTATTATACTAGGTGTCAGGAGTGCTCCCTTGTCACCTCAGAGTTGTGCTGTGATGTAGTACATCTGTTCTCAGGTGTTAGCACCACAGTTCCAGGAGCCTTGGTTTTCCATCAGAAGGCCGACTCCTTGGTTTCTTTCACCAGCGTACTTTAGCATTTGTTCCCTACTCTTAGCTGCTAGAGTGGCCCTACGGATGTTGCTTGGTTGTGTTCACTTCTCACATGGTCCTACCCAGTTAGGGATAGTTGTTACCACTGTGACATTTCTAGTAATCATTAATTTTGTTCATGATTACTATCCTCGGTAGTGGGGATGTCTCCTTACTACCTAGAGTTGTTTTCTTAGTTGTGGTGTGGTACATCTATTCTCAGGTGTTATCACCGCGACTTCAGGAGCTTTGATTTTCCAGTAGAAGATCAACTCCTGTGTTTCTTTACTCCCCCTACTCTTTACATTCATACCCTACTCTTAGCTGTTGGAGTAACCCTGTGAATGTTGTGCTGTTACTTTTTCTCCCCACAGGGTCCTACCCAGTCAGGGTAGGTGCTACCACTGTGACCATTCTGATGATACTTCACTTTTATACATGATTATTATCCTCAGGTAGTAGGTGTGTCTCTTTCACTACCTAGAGCTGCTTCCCTCCTTGTGGTGTAGTATACCTTGCCCCGGATACTAACATCACCACTTTGGGAACTTTGATCTTTTAGTAGAAGATCAGTTATACTACTGCTGTCGTGACCCATTTTGCCATTCATGTGCTAGGCTCAGTTGCCAGATTAGTCCTATGAATGTGTTGAGGTCACTTCTACTTTCCACAGGGTCCCACTAGTTTATTTGGGTGTTACCACTGTGAGATTTTACTTAATTGAGAATTGTTGATCTTAGTGGAGAGGATGCTACCTCGCTACTTTGGCTTAATTTTTTCTTCTTACCTGGTGATGTAGAGCATCACACCTCAGATGCTACCACCATCTTTTCCTTGAGTTTTGATCCTCTAGTAGAGAGTCAGCTCTTTCAGGTACTTTTACCACTTATTTTCCCATTGAGATCCGACTCCTAGCTGCCGGAGAGATCCTTTGGATGTTTTGATCTTGTTTCTACCTCTTATAGGGTCCCCATCACTTAGTGTGGGTCTACCACTGTAGCTCCTTTGAGGAGTGTTTTTACTAGGCTTAGTCCTACCTTCTGTAGTAGAGGTGCCCCATCGCTACTTCAGTTCCTCTGGCTTCGTTGGAATGAGATTGCCCATTTGCATACTCTACTGAGAGGGTACCTCTTCCAGCTTTGTTTGGGAGGCATCATCCTGATGCCCCTCCTTTCCTTTTTGTATAGGGTTAGGGTTCCCTAGGAGATCCCGATTGCATCTGGATACTCATGGCCACGACGATTTGTCCTCTACCATGTGGTTACCAGAGCGCTAGAAGGGGTTCCCTAGGTGGCTCTGCCCTTAAAATTATCCCATTTACCTACCTCTTTTTCCCTCACATCCCTACACAGATGCGT
>NW_021499484.1:0-272 GCF_001605985.2 Dendrobium catenatum
CTCTTGTTCTCTTTCTCTTGCTCTCTCTCTCTCTCTTTCTCTTTTGCTCTCTCTCTTTCTCTCTTTCTCTTTCTCTCTCCCTCTCTCTCTCTCCCTCTTGCACTTTCTTGCTCACTCCCTTACTCCTCGCACTCTCTTGCTCTCTCTCCCTTGCTCCTTCTTGCTCTCTCACTCTATCTCTTTCTCTCTCTCTCTCTCTCTCTCTCTCTTGCTTTCTCCCTTGCTCTCTCCTGATCTCTCCCCCTCTTGCTCTTTCTGTCCCTTGCTCTCTC
>NW_021499485.1:0-2482 GCF_001605985.2 Dendrobium catenatum
GTATATGCGATATATGAGAATTGCATGCTGTATACACAAATTATACACTTTATATATAAGTTTATACAAGAGTCTTACACTTCATTCAATGTTATATACAAGTATTATACATAATATGTATATATTTATACACGATATATACAAGCATTATACACAGTATTCATAAGTATTATACACTCTGAATAAGTTTATATACACTATGTACAAGTTTATCCAAGCTATATATAAGCATTGTACATACTATATGCAAGCATTATACATGCTATATAAAAGTATTATACACACTTCATATAAGTTTATACAAGTATTATGCATACTATATAGAAGTTTATATACATTATGTATAAATAATATATACACTTTATACAAGTTAGTACACATTATGTAAAAGTTTTACATGAAATATATAAGTTTTATACACACTATGTACAAGTTTACACACAATATGTATAAGCATTTTGCACACTATAAATAAGAGTTATACACACTATGTATAAGTTTATATATGCTATATGTAAGTATTATACACACTATGTACATGGTATGTACAAGTATTATACATAATTTGTATAAGTTTATACATGCTATGTATAAGTTTATACATGAATTACAGAAGTTTATATATGCTATGTATAAGCATTTTATACACTATGTATAAGTTTATATATGCTATATACAAGTAGTATATACACTATGTACAAGTTTATACACGCAATGTATAAGATTTATACATACTATATATAAGTTTATACATGCTACATACAAGCATTTTACACATTATGTACAAGTTTGTATATGCTATGTACAAGCATTATACACACTATATATAAGTTTATATATGCAATGTATAAGGTTTATACATACTATATACAAGTTTATACAAACTATGTATAAGAATTAAACACACTACGTATATGATTGTAAACACTATATATAAGTATTATAAAAAATAGGTACAAGTTTGTATATACTACGTACAAGCATTATATACACTATGTATAAGTTTATATAAGCATTATTCACACTACGTACAAGTTTATATATTCTATGTGCAAGTATTATATACATTATTTACAAGTATTATACATACTATGTATAAGTTTATTTAAACATTATTCACTCGCTATTTACAAGCATTATACTCACTCGCTATTTACAAGCATTATACACATTATGTACAAGTTTATACATGCTATGTATAGAAATTATACAAACTATAACCAAGTTTATGCACATTTTGTATAAGTTTATACACGCTATGTATAAGGATTATACATAACATGTGTAAGTTTATACAAGATACATACATAAGTTTTACACATTATGTGCAAGTTTATAATGCTTTGTATAAGGCTTATATATACTATGTATAAGTTTATAAATACTATATTCATAACTTTTATACACTATGTGTAAGTTTATACACACTATGTACAAGCATTATACATGCTATGAAAAAGTATTATACATACTATGTACAAGTTTATTCAAGCATTATATATATTATGTACAAGTTTATACATGCTATGTAAAAGTATTATACACATTTTATATAAGTTTATACATATTATATACAAGCATTAAACACACTCTGTACACGCTATATACATGCATTGCACACACTGTATATATGAATTATACAAATTATATATAAGTTTATACAAGCATTCTACAGTACATTCAATGTTATATACAAGTATTATATATAATATATACATATTTATACATGCTATATACAAGCAGTATATAAACTATTCATAAGTATTATACACCCTGAATAAGTTTATATACATTATATATAAGTTTATACAAGCTATATATAAGCATTATACATGTTATATAAAAATATTATACACACTACGTATAAGTTTATACAAGCATTATGTATACTTTGTAGAAGTTTATACACACTATATGTAAATAATATATACACTATGTATAAGTTTATACACACTATATACATGTTTTACATACAATATACAAGTATTATACACACAATATATAAGTTTATACACTATATATATGAGCATTTTATACACTATAAAGAAGAATTATACATAAAATATATAAATTTATACACATAATATATAAGCATTATTCACACTATGTACATGGTATGTATAAGTATTATTTACACTATGTATAAGTTTATACATGTTATGTACAAGCATTATATATGAATTATAAAAGTTTATACATGCTATGTATAAGAATTTTAAACACTATGTACAAGTTTGTATATGCTATGTACAAGTAGTATACACACTATTTATAAGTTTATACAAACAATGTACAAGTTTATATATACTATATAAAAGTTTATATTTACTATGTACAAGTATAATACACATTATGTATATGGTTATAAATACTATATCTAAGCATTATAAAAAATTAGGAACAAGTTTGTACAAGCTATGTACAAGCATTATACACATTATGTACAAATTAATACAAGCATTATACATACTATGTACAAGTT
>NW_021499486.1:0-465 GCF_001605985.2 Dendrobium catenatum
CCATTTACTATCCAAGAGCAAATGGATTGGCAGAAGCATTCAACAAAACACTGGTGAAATTGCTAAAGAAGATTCTCTCTAAGAACAAGAGAGTGGCATACGAAGATGGCAGAAGCGTTGTGGGCATATCGTACGACCTACAAAACACCGACCAAAGCCACTCCTTATTCTCTGGTGTTCGGAGTTGAAGCTGTACTGCCACTAGAAGTTGAACTACCGTCACTTCGGATTGCTATCCAGAATGAGCTGACTCAAGAAGAACAAAATGCTCGTCTAAGAATGGAGGGGCTCGATGCACTCGATGAAATCAGGTTGCAAGCTCAGCAGAACTTGGAAATCTACCGAGCAAGAATGACAAAGTCTTTTGATCGAATGGTGCGTCCTCGATCATTTCAGGAAGGGGAATTGGTTCTGGTGCAGAGAAGGCCAATCATCCCGCACAGAAAAATTTGTGGCAAATTCATA
>NW_021499487.1:0-280 GCF_001605985.2 Dendrobium catenatum
CCATAGTCGACGAGCGATGTAGATCGGAAGAACCATACTCGGCGTGTGACGGAGTTTGGAAGGATCGTAGTCTGTGAGTGACATAGGTCAGAAGGACCGTTGTATTGCGACGGAGGTCTGGAGGATCATAGTCACCGGGTGACGGAGGTTAGAAGGACTGTTGTTGGCAGATAACAGAGGTCAGAAGGATCTTAGTCAACGGGCGACGAAGGTCGGGAGGACCGTAGTCGGCGGGGACGTAAAATTAAATCTAATCACAATTCCACAACATGAATCGCAA
>NW_021499488.1:0-305 GCF_001605985.2 Dendrobium catenatum
ATTGTTATTATAATTTTTTTGTAGAATATTAAGGATAGATTACAATTATGGAAAATCAATAGGATGCACAAAGATGGGACATGGTCATCCGAGGACGCTATGCAGCGATGGGTACATATATATAGTTATTACAAATTTTTTTATAAGTCATTCTTCAATATATTTAACTATATGTCTTTGTACTGTAGACGCAGGCATGCAATTTTCTTGCCAAAGAAGGACTTACACCTGAAGAAGGAAATATTGAAGCAAATGAGAGAGTTTTTGTTATAGTTATGGGACCAGAACATTCTGGTCGAGTTCGT
>NW_021499489.1:0-217 GCF_001605985.2 Dendrobium catenatum
GAAGAGAAGGAGTGTTTGTTATCAGGTTGGCCTACTCACAATGTTTTGAATGAAGCAGATAAAAAAATTCTGGCTGAAGGTTTCAGGGAAGAAGAATTAAAAGAAGTGGTTAAGCATCTTGATTCCAACATTTCTCCAGGTATAGATGGCATTTCAAACTCTTTCATTAGAAAATTCTGGGTAATCATTAAAGAAGATGTTTGGAAGGCTATTTGCT
>NW_021499490.1:0-312 GCF_001605985.2 Dendrobium catenatum
TCAATCTGAACTTCCTCATTCTCATCAATAAAAAGTTTCGGAAGTGTGTTTGAATCCTCCATCTAATAAACTAATTAAAGGATTTAATCCATATAATACATAGCATGATAGCAAAAAGTCCATATCCAAATATCATAAATAATTCATAAATTTAATATGAAAGAGCAAAGAAGTACGAAGTAAGAACATCCTAGCCGAATACCAACTTCTTGCAGCTGCAGCCAGCAAACTACAATATGATTTACATGTTTGAATGTAAGTATGTAACAGAGTAACAGACTAACAGAACTGAATCGGCATCCAGAAACAAAT
>NW_021499491.1:0-221 GCF_001605985.2 Dendrobium catenatum
AAGAGAAGATTTTGAAATTGGATATTTGAGAATGCGATTTTTTTTTTTGAAAATGATTGATTTGAAAATCAAAGTTCATCCTTCTCACTTTTGAAAGTGATTTGGAAAGTTCATCTTGATTTGCATTTGTTTGTATTGGAACCATTCAACCCAACATTTGAAATTGGAAGAGGTATACAATACAAATTTGATTTTACAAATGCTCTTTAGCCAAAATTTAA
>NW_021499492.1:0-203 GCF_001605985.2 Dendrobium catenatum
TACAGATTCCCTGACCTTTCTCCACCTTCCCTGTACCTATCATCACCCCATAACAACCGGTGTCCACCAATTTCACTCCCAGTCGGCTGACAACCTGAGTGGAAATAAAATTGTGGGTAGCCCCACTATCAATTAGTACAACCACCTCACTGTCAGCTATCTCTCTTTTCACTTTCATAGTGTGACTCGGAGTGAATCCCACT
>NW_021499493.1:0-205 GCF_001605985.2 Dendrobium catenatum
AATCCTTTAGATATTGATCAATAGGATATGATTGATAGGGAATAAAGCCCTATGTTAGCTAAGGTTGATTAAAATTTGTCCCCTTAGGAAAATACCCACCCTAGGTCTACAAGGTACCTGTGGACGAAGCAACCCATGGCTGCCGGCAAAGATCCTTCTATCAGGTTGGTTCGACTACCTCCTCTGACTAAGTAGACCAGGGACC
>NW_021499494.1:0-360 GCF_001605985.2 Dendrobium catenatum
AACCCATCCGCCTTCCAAAATTTACCTCGAAACTTATTCCGTTAAAACTCCCTCGCTGAATAAAAGAAAAGCGAGCGGGGAGGTCGGGGCCAAATTTTCGGAGCCCACAGGTTCGTTTGCAGCCCTAATCACAAGGGACAGCCGACACTCGAAATTGATGCGTGACGTTGACCAAACGACCTCCGATCGCAGACAGACTGCATCACTGCTATCAGAACGTTGACAATACCTTAAATAAACCACAATTTTTCCCAACAAAAGTTGCACGCGTAAATTTATGGGAGTTCTGAGGCAATTGCGAGCAGATCAGGGAAGTTGCATGAAAATCAAGGCTATTTTGAGTATATGACTATTTATGCC
>NW_021499495.1:0-275 GCF_001605985.2 Dendrobium catenatum
GAGAAAGAAGACGGACAAAGCTCGCAAGCTTCTCCAATAACCCGCAGGTTAGATTCCGAAAATCGCATATCATTCACTAATTTTAAAAACATTACAAGCCCCTCATATATATACGTATGAAAGGGGAATACAAAAGGACACACAACATTAATTTTCTCAAGAACCTGAACATCACAAGCATGGAAATCCCCCCATGCATTCACGGAAAACCGCCCAAGCCCAGTAACCAAAGGAGCAGGCGCGGGAGACAAGAAGGCCGCACGGAACCAAGGCGC
>NW_021499496.1:0-204 GCF_001605985.2 Dendrobium catenatum
AATGTTTGCTATCATCAAAATCATAAGCCACAGATCCATAACAATTTCATAATTTCACAGGGTAAAATAAAGATTATTGTGTTTTGTTTGATTTACATGGAAAGGAAATTTTTGTATTTAAATACAATCATTGTGAATTAATACGAGTATGTGATTGAGTAAAAGTTTGTTTCTATAATTATTTTTATTATATTATAATAATAG
>NW_021499497.1:0-366 GCF_001605985.2 Dendrobium catenatum
GTGATTAGCTCATTAAAAAAAAATTTAAATTATTATTTAATATCTTATTTTCTAAATTAAATTAATTATTAGTTTTCTAACAAGTTGAATGTAACAACCGGTTGGACCGGTTCATTTGAACGAACCCTAATCAAAGAGTTGGCGAGCATATAGAAAGCTGGTGAGCAGCATCGAGCGAACGAGAGGACTACAAGCGTAGTAGGTGGGATCGGACTGTGTGAATGAGCAATAAACTGCGCTCGAATGTGAAAGCAATGACTCCTCGTGTGAGATAACCCTAATTCGCACACTTCAACGGCAATGAACGAAAGGTATTAATGAAGGCTGATCGAGAGAACGAAAGAGAGAGCAAGATGGTGACTTCGT
>NW_021499498.1:0-231 GCF_001605985.2 Dendrobium catenatum
AGTCAGTAGAAGAAGGGGAAAAAGACTGATTAAAAAGTGAGCTATTGTTCCCAAGTTTCCCCATATGTCCCTCCTAACTCCTAAACCCTACCATAGAAGAAAATAAGAAAACAGAAGCATATATAGAAATCATAACTATATATATGAGAATATATACCTTACATAACATACATATAGCCCTACATATATAGAAAGAAAGCAAGCTACAGACACATTTATATATAGAGATAG
>NW_021499499.1:0-2859 GCF_001605985.2 Dendrobium catenatum
AAGGAAGGGAGGTGGAGGTCGGAGCTTCAGCGGCTCTGGCGTCGGGTTTGGAGTAGCGGCCGGCTCAAGTAAGGGAAGAAACTTCTCCCTCTCCCTCCCTCTCTCTCTCTCTCTCTCTCTCTTTCTATCTGTTGGAAGCAACTACGACGGGATGAGATCGTGGAGAGGGGGGAAGAGCGAAGATGGGAGCTCGATCGTGAGTGAGGGAGAGATGTCGTGAGTGGGAGAGGAGAGCTTGGTCGGGTGTTCAGCCGTGTGGAAGCAGCAGCCGAAGCCTTCATCTCCTTCAGTATTTAAGTCGCGAAAGGCGTCTAGTTGGCACGCGATTTGGGCAGAGTTTCCGGAGAAGCGACGCAACGACGCCGAGCTACAGGAATTCAGCGGGATTTCTTGCTGGATTTCGGGAGATTCGATCTGTTTCTTGATGTATACGAGGTATGTAATTTCTTGGTTATTACATAGAGGTTAACAGAAGTATGAGCTTTAGTTTCCTTCAAGGGATTCCAAAACATCACATCTGATGCAGAGGAATCCTAGATTTAATACCAATGAGACTATCAGGTGGAATAGCAGGAAATCTAACCCTTTCTAATCTAATATCCTCTTCTCCTAGACATCATACATCAAATTCGCTTTACGTAACCTGATTGCCACATAATTGCCGTAGATGAATGTGATTGTCTGATCTAAAAATAAAAAGGATTTTCTTTCTTCCACTTATTCTCTAAATGAATCTGATTGTCTGATCCAAAATAGGGAACCCAAACAAAACCCACTAAGCTTCGAAGTAACTTAAAGCCAAATGCAAATTAGGTTTTGTTTCTAATTTATTTGACAGTGTTGCATTTCATGAACATTGGCCACTACATTCGCGAACATTGGCCACTACATTCGCCTTACAGTCTGAAATAGAATAGTCAAATCATAGTCCTTAATCAGCTCAAGCATCTTCTTCGCCTTAAATTCAAATCCTTCTATGTGAATATGTACTTCAACCTCAGATTATCAATAAAAAACTCGCATCGTACTCCATATAAATAGTGCCTTCAAATTTTTATAGCAAATACAAAAGCAACAAGCTCTAGATCGTGGGTCATATGGTTCTTATTGTGTGACTTTAATTGCATTGAAGCATATTTTATGACTTTCCTATGCTGCATTAGAAAGAACACATCCCAATTCTTTCAGTGAAGCTTTACTAAATACCTGAAACCTCACTACACGATATGGGATAGTCAAAACTGAAGAAAATATTGAACAATAATTCAATTTCTAAAAATTTTCCTCAAAATCAGACATCTAAGTCTGTCTTTGTTGGAGGTACAAAAATAAAGAAAAATCATTTCACAAATTTTCTATAGTAACAAATCATACCTAATAAGCTACGTACTTCAAATATCATAATAGGCCTAGGCCAATCAACAACAACCTGCATTGCTCAAGATGTGCCCCAAAAATAAAATACTCTTTAACCGAAATTCACATTTGAAAATTTTTACATACAAGCACTGTTATCTCAAAACCTCTAGAACAATTCTCAAATGAGTTTTATGTTCCTCCTAAAATATTGTATATAAACAAAATCACAAATTTATCTAGATAAGTCTTGAAGATTTTGTTCATTAGATCCACAAAGACTGCATATGCACTAGTCACCGTAAAAAATATAACTAAAAACTCATAATGCTCATATATGTAAACAAAATCACAAATTTATCTAGATAAGTCTTGAAAATTTTGTTCATTAGATCCACAAAGACTGCATATGCACTAGTCATCCTAAAAAAATATAACTAAAAACTCATAATGATCATATATGATACTAAATATAATTTTTGCTATATCTTCTTTTTTTACTTATACACATACGCATAGTACCGTATTCTTCTTCACAAACAAAAATGTGCTCCTCATGAAGACATATTAGTAAGAAAAAAATCTCAATCAATCAACTCCTGAAGTTGCACTTTTAGTTCTTGAAGCTCCTTACGTTTTATCACAATAGAGAGCCTTAGATATTGGAGTTTACTCGAAAATTCATCGATACAAAACTCAATCTATGTATCAGATGGCAAACTCACTAGCTCCTTAGGAAAGACATCATGAAAATCCCGCACCACCAGACTGTCATGCAAATATTTAGATTATGTTCTCTTATCCCAAACAAATGCTAGAAATAGAATGCAAACCTTCTCATTAAATTTATCCATCTACACGATTGATATCGCATATGACAAAACTCCCCTAACTCCTTGAAATAAGAAGCTCTCCTCAGCCCGAAATAATGTAACCATCTATTTTAGACAGTCAATCCGAGCTCTATATCGGCTCATCCAATCCATTCCTAAAATAACATCAAACTCTAAAATATGCAATAGTAATAATACCAAATCTCTATTTCTTATTTGATATCTCTAAATCACAAAAGCACACCCGACTAGCTACCATATCATTCACAGTCGACAAAATAACAACAAAGAATAAGACTATAGTACATAAGGAAAAAACATAACAACTCAAAATACATTTCAAAAATAAACAAATGATTGACTCTAAACTAAATTAAAATATGACAGCATATTAGAAATATAAGTCGTACCTGTGACCACATCTTGAGCATCTCTAGAATATTTAACATCATGCTAAGTTAAAATATATATACATGCTTAAACTAAAGCTAGAGCTACTAAACCATCAAACTCATCCTGACCACTCCCGAATGGTCTCCCTACCACAAAACCAGTATCTGTTGACCTCAGTATGAAATCAAAAAAAAAAAGGAAGAAATGAAAATACATGCCCAAAACCATACCTACGCAAACACTGCAGAAATCCCGCAATGAATCCTGCTGAATCGGC
>NW_021499500.1:0-255 GCF_001605985.2 Dendrobium catenatum
TAGGCGCTAATAAGACTACCAAAAACACTAAACTATCTAGACAGAGTATGTTATAGTTGAACTGAGCAAAAAGATATTCTCTCAGTTAAAATATAGAGACATCAATTCTTTATTTGATAAGACTTTGTAACAGACCATGGCCCTTTGGGGGCTTCTAAATCAGCTTATATCAATGATATATTTGAATAAATAAGGATCATATATCTTCTAAGGCACATACTTTCTAAATTTTTTGGCTGAATATATATATATATA
>NW_021499501.1:0-244 GCF_001605985.2 Dendrobium catenatum
GATAGCTCTTGAATACAAACCATTCTAAATTTTTTTTTTGTAAAAATTTGATCTCACATTTTAAAATTTACGGATCCAGAATTTTCATTTAAAATGCTCACATATTTTTAAAATTTTTGGATTTCAAATGCTCTCGGATTTAAGAACTTTCAAAATTTAAAAGAAAAAGTTTCTCAAATTTTAAAACTTGATTTGATTTTCATCTGATTTTTTTTATCAATCAATTAATTTAAATTAACTTTGA
>NW_021499502.1:0-244 GCF_001605985.2 Dendrobium catenatum
AACAAAGACTTGGATAAGTTGACAACGGACTTGTGAACTTGATTGGACCAAATTGACATAAAAGAACTCAAATGAAATAAATACAAGCTTGATTTGGACTTGCATGTGATGTTGATTTCAAGCAAATATCAATTATATAAGTCTACTATCCACACTACATGTCATTTATAAGGAGAAATGCATAAAGGACTGCAATAAATACAAAGAAGATCCTAAAAGATGTATTGTCCTACGGTCATCATCA
>NW_021499503.1:0-370 GCF_001605985.2 Dendrobium catenatum
CGTTGAGGTAGGAGTAGGTTAAATTTTGTATTAATAATAATTTATTATTAATATTAACTATATTATTATAATAAATAATAATTATTATTTTTATAATAAGTAGAATATATATGAGTTTGTCTGTGTGTTTTAAAAAAAGGAGAGAAGTTCAACAAATTTTGAGAAAAGATAATTCAAAAAAAAGGAAAAAAAAAATGGAAGAAGAAAAGGGGTGCATTTGCTAACCATTGTCGTCGTCAACATGTAAAGGTATAACTTTCCAACTCAAAAATCCCTGCATTCGATGTTTGTGTTGAGCCGAAAAATCCCTTATACACGCTCTCGTAGCACAGTAGGAGGAAACCCGATGCTACACATACGGCGGGGCGGG
>NW_021499504.1:0-867 GCF_001605985.2 Dendrobium catenatum
CTACATGACTCAATCCCTCAAGCAAGGGTAAAAAAGGAAAAAATGCTAAAATAAAAAAAAATACATCAATAAGTAGATAATAATAAAATCAAAAGTACATCAGATAAATCATGGTCATTGATCTACGGCCATGTCAACGGTAGATTTTCCAACTGATGTCCCATCAGCAGCTTTCTAGTACAAATTTTTTTAAAAAAATTTTGTACTAAAAAGCTGATTTAAGAAGCAGAAAAAAAAAAACCGTCCCAAACGAAGCCTAGTTTGCTTCTTTGTTGGTTTTGCTTGTGATTTTACCTTTTAATGGGCATGGAATTAATAGTGAGAATTTGGAAAAATAAATTGTGGTATCGTCAGAATTGGAGATTTGCAGCTTGGTTATCATAAGGAAACAATAAATAGCCCGTTTAGATTGACAAAAATGTTCTAATATTACGTTGATAGTGATTTGTGCTCTGCCAATTTATTTGTAGCTCCTTTTCGTGGATATTTGTCTTTGCCTATAGCAGGCTGGGCTATATTATCAAAGCATTTGTTTATTTGAGTCTGTGGGAGATGGTTCTGCCTTGATCTTTTACTGGAGTAGAACTGTAGAAGCTTTGCTTTCGGTAACTGTAGAGCCTTCTGGAACCTTTGCTAAACCATCTATTCACATTTGAAGCCACCTTGCTCAACTTGGAATTTTATGTTTTGTTTGTGATAGTTTTTTTATTGCTATCTAAAGCAGTTTTATAGCACAAATTTTTTTTTTCTCAAAAAATTTTTTCAAATGCGAAAGCTCTGCCAAATAAAATCTTAGTTCACCCACCTTTCTATATTTTGCTTGAGGGACTCTCCTAATCAAGACTATTCCCCTAAAGAACTCATTAA
>NW_021499505.1:0-396 GCF_001605985.2 Dendrobium catenatum
CACAAAAGATTGAGATGGTGCCTACAGGTAATCCTAAGTCCAATATCTGTTATTTCAATCGAAGGACTTGGGCCACACAACTTCCAAGAGCGATGTATTCAGCTTCAGTAGTGGAAAGTGCAACAGAGTTTTGCTTCCTACTAGACCAAGAGACCAAAGACTGTCGAATAAATTGACAAGTTTCTGAAGTGCTTTTTCTATCCACCTTGCATTCTGCAAAATCAGAGTAAGAAAGTCTAATAATCTCAAAAGAAGTGCTGTGTCTAGGGTATCAAATCCCTAAGTCTTGTTTTCCCAAAAGGTATCTAAAAATTCTCTTAACAGCAATCATGTGGCACTCCTTAGGATTAACTTGAACTATAGCACAAAGGCAAACACTAAACATAATATCAGGTC
>NW_021499506.1:0-227 GCF_001605985.2 Dendrobium catenatum
AGGTATTTGTGTGTTTGTCTTGTAATATGTTAGAAGCCTATTTAAAGGCATGTCAGGGAATGAAATATCAGTTTTTGGTTGTTAAATTTTGAAAATTATCTTAGTTCTAGGAGAGAATGAGAACTCATCGAAATTTGTTTAGGGTGCTCTTTCCTGACTTATCAACCAAACTTCTATAATTGGTTGTGGCGTGGTCACATACCAAGGTTACCGCTTTGTCATAAGCA
>NW_021499507.1:0-348 GCF_001605985.2 Dendrobium catenatum
CAAAACAATTTACTTCAATACTTCATACACTTTACTACTTGGCATTTGCACATACAACACACAAGTTTCACATTTTCGAATCTAGAAATCCCACTTATATTTCTCATATGTATCACCTTTTCAAAATAAGATACTTTTCATTTTCCAACAATCAAGTTTCACTTTACCATTCACAAATCATACACTAAACTTTTCATTTAAATAAAACACCTTTTGATATGCACACTTATTTTTCAACTTTTCAAACCATTTCATTCTTTACACATTTCAACCTTTACAAAATATATATATAAACTTCACTTTTTAAAGTTAATAAAACATTTCACCTTTCAAAATATACATACAATT
>NW_021499508.1:0-276 GCF_001605985.2 Dendrobium catenatum
ATAAATAGAAGGTAAAAAATAAACAAAAGACAAAAATATACTACTATAATATAAAAAATATATATAAATATGAAGATTCCTGATTAGGTAGTGGTGGAGGTTGTTAAAAGTACTAGTGAAGAGCAGTAAACTGCTCGTTGAACCACTCCCTATAAACCTCGTACTACTATTGAATCTGATCATGCTATTGTTGGAGTAGCTCATGCTACTAGTGGAGAAACTCCAAATGCTTAGTTGTCTCTTGATACTATTTTTCCATATGCTTCTCCAAGCAGT
>NW_021499509.1:0-1054 GCF_001605985.2 Dendrobium catenatum
GAAGTGATTATGGAATGGGCTCTAAGTCCTTCAATTCGTAATTGTAGAAATGCACCTAAGTCAAGCTTTGTGATTTCTACTCTTTGTTTGTGGACATAGTAGCGAATGGCTGATCTATCCTAGTTAAAGGTCATGTTTGCAAGGAAATAGAGAAAGGTTTCCTTGTTGTAGAAGTGGACGAGAGTGAGGATGAAACCGAATTGACTGATAGAAAAAAGGTGCATTACCTTGTAGTTAATTTCTTCCTGAATCAACATGCGAGATGGAGTGATCTTTGCTGAAGAAAAATGAGGAAATGTTTCCTCATTTTCTTTTAATAGGAAGTTTTTTTATCTGTTTGGCTTCTTTGCTAGAACCTTTTGTCGCTTGCTTGAGAAGGCCATAGTTAATCTTAGAATTCGAAAGGATTAGAAAGAGATGTTTGTAAGTGTGAATGTTGAGTTAGAAAGCCCTCTAATTTAAAGAAAATCGTTCTGTTCGTACCGGACAAAATCGTTCATCCTGGACGAAATTTTAAGTTCGCCTGGACGAAACCATTTCGTGCAGACGATCCAATACATCCAAAATGAAATGTCTTTTTGTAATCAACACAACTTACGATGCATCCTTTCGTACAGACGTTTCACTTGACCGATCGTCCAGACTAAAATAATTTCGTACAGACGATCCACTAGTCATCGTTTTCATAACAGTTTTAAAACTGTCCCTCACAATGAACCACCACGTTTTCGTCCAGACGAACATCAAGTTTGTATAAACGAAGTTTATTAAAAACTACCTTATCCACTTAACCGTTTTCTTGTTTTCCCGCACAGTTTTAAAAAAGACTGTTCGTACAGACGAAATAAATTAAAAACAAAAAAAAAAACAGCACGAATCAGTTTTAAAATCTGACTGTTTCACGCATTCCAACACATCGCCCCGTACGAAAAATTTTCATCCCAGACGATCAATACACAAAACATAATGAACAACGAAAATGCACAGACTCTAAATAAAAATCACTAAAAAACAAATAAAAATCACAAAAAATCACAAAAACATAAACTAAGAA
>NW_021499510.1:0-304 GCF_001605985.2 Dendrobium catenatum
TTGAGCCTAAACAAGTGATGATGAACAATAAATGACCTAAATCAAATGAACTAAATGTTGTGGACATGAGCTCAAATTAGACTCATACATGAACTTTACAAGACAAACAAAGAATTGTATGGAATACTTAATCTTTGAACTTGTTACATACAAAGAGCAATCAATTGAAGAAGTACTTGAACATTGAAGGCACAACATGAAATATAATTCAATGCTTAGAATGAGAATTGTAATTTGGCAAGATGATAAAGTTAATCATGCAAGCATGGATCATGAAGAGAATACAATGATATGCTTGTAATTA
>NW_021499511.1:0-238 GCF_001605985.2 Dendrobium catenatum
AATTTTCAGAAGCCAGTAAGTAGAGAAGGAAAAGAGGCAAGGGCTGCTGCAGAAATTTCAAAAATCTGGTGAATGTATAAAGTGCTTGTTTGCTTAAATTAGTGTTTTCTAAAATAATGTTTGCTGAAATTATTGTATTCCGAATCAGTATTTGCTGCAATCAATAAGGAAAACAGATAAAGGCTGTTGTTAATTGTTGAATGTTGACCTCCGGATCAAACCCAAAAGAGAACAAAAA
>NW_021499512.1:0-259 GCF_001605985.2 Dendrobium catenatum
CTATGGATATATCTAGAAGCGCAGTGGAGAAAGAAGACTAGTGTGACATCCAAATAAATATTTGGATATCCACTAAATGAAACCCTAGTGTGACATCTAGACCAAATATCTAGAGATCCACAGGGTCAATCAGCATGCAACAAACGTGGCCCGCTCTAGACGCCTACCACATTTATTGGGGGGCATTTGTTGACCTGCTGTACCAAAAAAAAAGAAGAAATAAAAAAAAATCAAAATCCCTTACCTGCCGCAGCATGCC
>NW_021499513.1:0-495 GCF_001605985.2 Dendrobium catenatum
TAAAATTGCGTAATTAAGCCTCGAGACAGTTTTCGTCCGTGAGGCGAGGCGTAAGCCTCGAGACGGTTTTGGTCCGTGAGGCGAGGCGTAAGCCTCGAGGCGGTCTGAGGCGTAAGCCTCACGGACACAGAATTGGTAAATGAGAAATTAAGGATTTTAGCAGGTAAATAATAGCAATATTCTATCTTACAATAAAAATATTTAAATGATATATGAAAATAGTGGAAAGTAACAAAATGGATGCAATAAAATCATGTCCCAAAGTACAAAATCACAAAATATTAGTTCAACAAAACTGCCAAAGTATAAAGAACATATAAAACGCAATCATATCTATGGGTCTTCAAGAGAATCTTCTTCTCCAATTGTATCTATGAATGCCATATCGTCATCATCTTCAATATGACTCACTTTTCTCTTCCCTGTTCAATAAGAGAAGATCATTGTCATGTTAATTGCTCACTTGATATAAATATAATGCGATAGCATATAAGA
>NW_021499514.1:0-223 GCF_001605985.2 Dendrobium catenatum
CTTTGCAACAAATTTATGTATGGAGCTTTAAATTTTTCCAAAAGAAAAAAGGAAATCTGTCTATGGATGCATTTAAATCCACCGAAAGTTTAGTTTCAGGACTTACACTTTAGGAGTTGAGCCTTAAATTCCCAACTGCCAAATGTTTTTCTAAGCTTGTTGTCTGCTCAATTCTTATCATGTGGATAAAATAAAATTAGTCTCTCTCCAACCCCACCACCCA
>NW_021499515.1:0-451 GCF_001605985.2 Dendrobium catenatum
TATAATTTAAGAAAGATAGAGGTAAATTTCTTTTTTTAAAAAAAAATCAACCTGCTATTTTCTCTAAGAAAAATTATTTTTATAAGCTTAACTTGTATTCGAACATTCAAATTTTTCTCAATGTAAATTGACTTTAATCTTGACAATCTTGCATATATCAGATTCTGGACCCTGTCCTAGCAAACATATCAAGCTACAAAGGACATGTAACTACAATATGTTATTAGGACAAACATAAAGTTTTGATTTGAAGGTTTGAGTTTTTGGACCCTGTCATACCACACATACTAAGCTATAAAAAATATATAACTGTAATATGCTGGTTTAGATAAGGAGAAACTTTGATTTAAAAACTCAAATTTCCTTAAGATTTGTCCAACCACATATCGAGTTACAAAAATATATAACTGCAACTATTAGCTAGGACACAGAAGTTTAAAATTTTTTAAGA
>NW_021499516.1:0-269 GCF_001605985.2 Dendrobium catenatum
TTTCACTTCAAGCCAAACCAAAAAATAACAATAACTTCCATCATTCCTTTTGCATGCATCTAAAAAACTTTAAACATTTCAAATACACTACATTGCCTTTATACCACTAGTAGTTAGGGATGTAAAAATGAGTTAATGGGTTGGGTTCAAGTTCGACCCAAAAATTGACCTGACCTGAATCCAATCAACCCAAAATTGACCCATTTAATAAACAAATCAAAATGGTTGACTTTTGTAATCTAGCTCGAGCTTATGTTTTGATAATTACA
>NW_021499517.1:0-435 GCF_001605985.2 Dendrobium catenatum
AAACACGAAAGGCTTTTAACCATTATCTCTCTCATGGCCCGATGCTTCAGAAACCAGATCTTCCTATGAGATTTTTTTCCTTTCATTATTTCGCCAGTTTAAATTTTGCTTTGCCTTACCCTTTTCTTTCGTAAGAAGAATTTTTAAATTATGGCACTGATTTTTCATATGTCCATGCTTCCTACATTGAAAGCAAATAACGTTAGAAGGAATATGAACATCCATACCATTTTTACCTTTTTTCCACTTTTGCTTATGCTTTGGTGAGCTTTGTGAGTTTCTTGATAAGTCATCACCAACTAAGCTATCTTCTTCTCTATCTTCCATTTTTAAAATAATCGTTTTACCTGCATCCAAAAGTCTTTGACCCAGCCCTTGCTCATAGGCAATGAGTGAGACAATCAAATTATCAATAGAATATACATTCAAATCTTT
>NW_021499518.1:0-691 GCF_001605985.2 Dendrobium catenatum
TTTATATAGGTTCATCAATAGAGATAAGGATCATAATGATCACAACTATTTGAAAATTTCATTTTAGTTCCTTGATTTTTTAAATAAGGACTTCAATGATCTCAGTCAAGGACTACTTTGATTCCTATTTAAAAAGTCAAGGGATCAAACTTATATTTTTATATAGTCGGGGATTGTTTTAATCTTTTAGAAAGAATCAGAGGACCAACTCAATTATTTTCTGGAGATGATGACGGCCTATGACTAAGCGTGCATGGCGCAATTTATCATCAGAGATTACTCTGTGCGGTGTCAGGCCAATCCGGATGCACCACGTCACCCAATGCACAGTGCATTGAATGATGTGGCGCATCCGGATTAGCCTCCAGAAGCGTTCGGGCACCGCACAGAATAATCTCTCTAAGAGTTCTCCCATTATTGATTCTGTTCATGCAGTAATTCCAGATTAGAGAAACATTGTCTGAAATAAGTTCATGAAAAATTTATAGGATGTGTTGCATCACAGATCATTTTCTTGTTGGAATCTCACATATTAATTTACAGCTATAATATAGATTTCTTTGAAGACATAAAAAACAAACGGAAGGAGTAAAAATATACCGATCACATCAACACTTCTATCAATCTACACTACCACGCATGATAATCATTACGGTAAGAGTACTTTTTGTTCAGGGAACTTCTAAACAGA
>NW_021499519.1:0-202 GCF_001605985.2 Dendrobium catenatum
TTTGCAAAAGCAAGCACTAAGTGAGAAGGAGAGTGCTGTTGTTGTGGATAATTTTGTTTCGACTCCAAAAATTTGTTCTGATAAAGATAAAGGTGTTGAAGACAGGCTATCTGGTATTTCTCTAAGTAATAAATATGCAGTTTTCCTTGAAGACAGTGAAGGTGGCTCTTTGGGAAAGCATGAAGATTCTGATAAACTGAAG
>NW_021499520.1:0-216 GCF_001605985.2 Dendrobium catenatum
TCCTTTTGTTCCCTCGACCGGTACCGTTCATCATAGTTCATGCAAATATAGAGAAGAAAATAAGGATTAGAAAGTTCATTTAATAAATAATAATGGAATAATTGAAATTTACTAAAAGTAAAGACGTACCTTTCTTCGGGCTTGAGCACTTGCTTTGTTGACTTTGCTTTTGAACATTTCGCTTTTGAACTCATATTGTATACCTTTCCAACATTC
>NW_021499521.1:0-1120 GCF_001605985.2 Dendrobium catenatum
TGTCCTTTTAAAGGTGAATTCTATATTGACGATTGTGCATACACACACGAGAGAGTATGAAAACAAGTTTTAAAATTTTGAACTAATTGTACTGTACGATTCATATCATAATATACGATAAGTTGTTATTAAAATGATTTAAAATAGCTAATTTTATTATTAATATTTTTCAACTAATCATATTATTCGATCCCAATCACACAGTATAATATATTTAAAATAGAAACTCTAGGTGCTAATCAAAATTACGTAAGTATTTTGAATTTTATATTTTTAATTGATCATCCTTTACGATGCCACTTGTACATTATGATATTTAAAAAATTAATTAATTTATTTCGTATGATTAGTCAATCAAATTAAAGTTTATTTAATTTGATCGATCGCATTATAGGATATGGATCATACTATATAATAGGCAGGATGAAAGTTGTTTGTTCTGGCAATCATCCTAGATAAAATCTTAATTTTTATACTAATCATACTGTATTATGTCAATCATACTAGATGATTGGCAGAGACGAATTTCAATCGTCCCAAAAAATTGTCATGTACAATCAAGATGTAATTGAACTAATTATAATGTGTGATCTTTATATTTTATTGTACGATCATTATACAGATTTGAATAGCTCATCTCGAGACTGTTCCATCATACTGGACGTTATATGGTTTTTTAGCTAATCGTACTGTACGATCTATTTCAGCTGAATTAAAAATTTAGGGATGAAAGGAACTTTTGGTTAATGTTGAAATTATGTGAGAGAGCTGTGAGAGATCTTGGAGAGTAGAGAAGGTGGAGGTCAGTTGTGTGAGAGGAAGAAGTAGTGTGAAGGTTTTTACACAATCACTCCAAGCAAGTTATACCTTAATTCTTGTACAGGGCTCTATGGATCTCTAGGGATGCTATAGAAAGAAAAGCTTTAAGTTCAAAGTCTGGGATTCTCTGCCTTCACTAGGAGGGTGAAAAGGATTGCAAGGTATCTTTCTTTATCGAGAGGGTGAAAAAGCTTCCAGGTTCATTATATTCACTAGGAGGGCGAAAAGAGTTTCTGAGGTTCTCTGCCTCACCGAAGGGTAAAAATGATTTTGGTTCTCCATCGCACCGGATTAGTGGAAG
>NW_021499522.1:0-499 GCF_001605985.2 Dendrobium catenatum
TTTCAAAGCATCAAGGGCGGAGGAGGCAATGTTCAACTGCCACAACCACCTGCTTCTCCAATCTACAGAGCAGCTCCCCGACGAGGCAGGGGCGGACGACGCGCGCGGATGGAGGTGCCGCAGTTATCGGACTCAGACGTAGATCCAGCGTTCCAGCAGCTTGAAGATGTATCGGACCCAGGTGAGGAAGACATTCCTCGATACTTTTCACCACCTCGGCATCGCCAGGAGGCTTGGCCGAGACAACCTGGAGAATTCCGAGTAAAAATGGATATTCCATTTTTTGATGGAAAACTACACATAGAGGATTTTCTAGATTGGGAACGTGCCGTGGAGACGTTCTTTGAATATATGGATATTCCCCAAGACAAGCAAGTAAAATATGTAGCGTGCCGATTAAGAGGTGGTGCGAGTGCGTGGTGGCAGCAGTTGTTACAAGCTCGGCACCGGGAAGGAAAAGGAAATGTCCGAAGTTGGACAAGGATGAAGCAACTCTTGC
>NW_021499523.1:0-703 GCF_001605985.2 Dendrobium catenatum
ACAACTGTTGGACTTGAAGATGAACCCGCACTAATTTGGACATCATGCACTGCCAAATGTAGCTGAGGAGGTGTAGGATTTATATGTGGCTGAGGTGGCGTGGAATTTTGAGACATACCTTTAAAAGAATATTCAAGTATAATATTAAACATAAATCCTATCCAGCTAACACAACCAATTCAGCAAAAATATGTACATCAACACAACCAAAAAAAAGATGCAGCAAAATAGACTCACATGAACACATCAAAACTGCTTACCGAGTTCAACAAAAAATCTGTAAAATTTGCTAACACAACCTAAACTCACATGAACACATCAAAACAGCTAACACAACCAATTCAACAAAAATCTGTACAGCAAAATAGAGTTCTATGTAGCCAAAAATCTGTAAAAATCTGTAAAACAACTTACTGAATCCAGTCTTCCAGAAATCACGCTTCTGCTTGATGCTGGTTGGTGTCGGAAGGAGATCAAACATAAATGCCGAGTTAACGTCGATGCCGGAGCTTGAGCTATCGAATGGTGGAAGCTTCAGCTTGAGCTATCGAGTCCTGAAATCCCGCTTATGCTCGATGCCGGAGCTTGAGCAAGATCAAACCGAAATTCCGCTTCTATTTAGTGTCAGAAGGAGATCAAACAAAGTAACATAGTTTAAATTACATGATTTGAACATAAACTTACTGAATCCAGTCGGAGCTTG
>NW_021499524.1:0-806 GCF_001605985.2 Dendrobium catenatum
CTCAGGATGAGTGTTTGGATCAGATAGTCTTTTGGGTGCATTGGTAGTTCGTGCTTGGTTGCTAACAATTGCGAGAGCATCCTAGATGGACTTTAGAAGTCGGTCATCCATTTCTTATAGTTCATAATGAGTGATATATTCATGATTCATCACGTTCACGGAGGTCTCCGGTTGCTCTGTGCGTAACAATTTTTTTTACTTTTAACATCAAATCCACACTCACCGCATCTAAGAGGATGTTGAATCTAAATTTATTTGGTGGATGATGTCTTGCCATACTTTATGAATTGAAACTCTCTTATAAATATAAAATAATAGCTCTCAAAATAGTCATATTTTTAAACCATGAGGATCATAAGGTATAAACAAGAGGTCTCTAACTAATGGGCACTTTTTTTTATTTTTTTTATTATTTTTTTAAAACAAGAGGTCTCTAACTAATGAGCACAAAGTCGCCTTCGAAAACTATTTTAGGGTTTGTTAATGTAGGCTCAAATAAACTTCTTTAAGAAAATATCTCTTCTCCATGTTCTCTCCCTATCACTCCTCTCTCACATTTAATAAAGTGTTTTCTAGTACAAATTTTTTAATTTTAATACTAAAAAATTGCTTTAAGAAGCAATAAGAAAGCCATCCCAAACGAAGCCTAAATCATCTTGTAAAACTAGTTGCTTGGTTATATTAATTGTGAAAATTGATCATATGGTACAATATATATTTTATATTTGGATTAGTTTACATATTGATTTAACATAGTTAATGTAAAACTCTTAAAAAGCTGATTTTTTTTAGTGCAGTTCGTCTGT
>NW_021499525.1:0-246 GCF_001605985.2 Dendrobium catenatum
GATAACTAACTGATGACCGCATCATAAAGGACCAAAATGATACTCACCTTACGAAGAATCTAGCTTAAGACAATACTCTTTTGTTGTTGTCGTCTCCACGTCTTCTTTAAATAATCATAAATCATAATCATAAATGGATTGTCGTGGGAGCTTTCTTTTCCAAATTCTTCTTCCACCCTAGAGCCTCAACCATTATGTGCCTTCAGAAATTCTTTTTGGAGCATCATACAAGTAGTTGGCTCTCCA
>NW_021499526.1:0-290 GCF_001605985.2 Dendrobium catenatum
GTAATATTGTACAAAGGTATTCTATTCTCAACCACCTTTGTTTGATAATATTTCTCTTGATTTTTGAAAAACTTGTATGTCTATATTTTTACATTCAATTGACTATTGCATGTGAATGCTTGTTAAGGATGGTTATACACCTCCATCACATGAAATTAATGGCATTAAAACTAAATTTCCTTTTACTAAATGAACTTTTGATGAAAGGGATTTAGCGCAATTTAATGAGAAATATTTGAGCTATTTTTTTTTTTGCTTTGAAATCTGAAGATTATATGCGTGTTTCAACT
>NW_021499527.1:0-225 GCF_001605985.2 Dendrobium catenatum
TTTATATTCCTTTTTCATCTAATCAAACACCAATATTATCAAAATCTTTGCACTTGGAATACTTTATACTCATTTTACTTTCAACCAAATAGCCCCTTAAAGTAAAATAAATGCAATGTAAATTAAAATTATGGTGGTGGTTGGCGACGATGGTGGCTGGGGGCGTTAGCATGCAGCAATGGTGACAGTTGGCGGAAATGGTCAATCAACAAAATCGGCAGACGG
>NW_021499528.1:0-614 GCF_001605985.2 Dendrobium catenatum
TTCTCAGACTTCGCGCGACGATCACGTTCCCTTTGTCTGATCTGAAGTTGCGCCATTTTCATCGGAGGTAAGGAGGGGAGCTCGCGTTAGCATCGTCGTTGCTGTTCGGCTGCATTGCTTCGCACGAGGTGCGACATTGCACGAGAGTTTTTTGTAGGGCTCCTTCGTTCTTGTTCGGCTTTGCTCCTTCGCACACGTTACCCCTGTCCGATCGGAAGTTCCGTCATTTCCATCGCAGGTAAGAACGGGAGCTCCAGTTCGCTTCCTCGTTTCTGTTCGGCTTCTTTGCTTCGCACGAGCTGTAAGATTTTAATGTCACTTCCTCTTCTTTGCTTCGTCGTTTCTGTTCGGCTTCTTTGCTTCGCACGAGCTCCAGTTCGCTTCCTCGTTTCTGTTCGGCTTCTTTGCTTCCGTCATTTCCATCGCAGGTAAGAGTGACATGATTAATTAATTAAGCCATGTCACTCTCGGTGTTGGCCCCCTCCTTTGATCAAACGGGCTCCTAGGATTTCTTGGTGCTGCTCCGCTCATGTCTTGATTCCTTCTGCTGTCTCACTAGCGAGACAAGTATTGTTCTTTATTAACATTATCAGTAACACTGTCCCGATGTTAGT
>NW_021499529.1:0-289 GCF_001605985.2 Dendrobium catenatum
GGCTTTGTGTGACTTCTAACTTCACTTGTTTTAAGATGATTCAAATCAAATAGTTGTGATGTTTGATTTACGCCTAATAATTGATTTGATCAGTTATATCTAAATAAATATAATTATAATATTGATTTTTTTTCAACATTAATCTTAGAATTAGATTACTAGCATATTATAATCTAACAAGCTAATTTGACGTCAAATAGTCAGCTTTCTCATTATTTTGTTTTTAATCTCATGCTATGTTTTTATTTTATTATAAATTTTATTGTTTTTAAAAAAATTAATGTAAAAT
>NW_021499530.1:0-209 GCF_001605985.2 Dendrobium catenatum
TACCTCCTCTGACTAAGTAGACAAGGGACCACGATGGTCCGGGACGAACCATGGGATCTTGATCGGGTCCATCATCCATTCCCCCACCATTTGCTTTAAGTGAAAGATGATGCAATTTCTATTTTAAATATCAAATTTCCAAATTCTTCGAAGCATTACAAATCTCAATACCTATGCTGCTACTATATGCAAGATAACACGTATTCCAT
>NW_021499531.1:0-205 GCF_001605985.2 Dendrobium catenatum
AAATCAATAAGATCAAATTTAAACCCTAAAATTATTGTTATTATACGATAGGTTCATAACCTATACGACATCCTTAACAACTAGCCTTAATCGAAAGTTCTCTTCTGTTATCAGTAGAGGTAATTAACTATAGGGGCTTGCGCCTATAAGAAACCAGAACTCTGATCAAAAAAGTCCTCACAAAATGAGGGCGAAATCTCTGGGT
>NW_021499532.1:0-336 GCF_001605985.2 Dendrobium catenatum
AATCTATTTATGAGAGTTGAGAGAGATTTAATGAGATCCTTAGAAAGAGCCCTCACCATGCCTTAACTAATTGGTTGATAATTCAAACTTTTTATAATGGTTTGGTAGGATATCTTAGAGCCATAATAGATATTGTAGCTGGAGGTTCTTTGATGTCAAAGCTTTTTGAGGATACTTATGAATTAATTGAATAAATAATAAAAAATAATTTCCACTAGCCTACTGATAGGGTGAATCCTAAGATAGTGGTAGGATTCTCTGAAAATAATTCTTTATTCATTTTAACTGCACAAGTTGCGGTAATATCAAAGAAGTTGAACACTTTATTCTAAAATT
>NW_021499533.1:0-423 GCF_001605985.2 Dendrobium catenatum
CTCCTCAGTCAATTTCTTGAAGCTTCCAGCAGATCTGATCACCCAGCTCTTCTCCTTTCCACTCTCTCTAGGGAAGCTAGGGCTTGGCCCTTTTGGAGCCAAGTAAGTGATAGTTGTCCTGGTGGGACCTCCTGAGTGGTTGTTCCTCCAATTTCGGGCGTTGGTCTTCTGGTTCTTCACCAACTGAGCCAACTCCATTGCCTCCCTCAGGTCTCTTGGTCTCATGACCTTCACAGCGTCACTAATTTCCGGCTTGAGGCCCTTCATAAAGTTTCCCCCCAAAGTACTGTTTGATAAGCCCTCCATGTCTCCCACCAAACTCTCAAACTTCTTCATGTATTCCTCCACTGTTCCCTCTTAAGTGAGGGCATAGAACTGTTCTGATATCTCCCATGGGCTGCCCCCCCTGAATCTCTCCCTGGT
>NW_021499534.1:0-495 GCF_001605985.2 Dendrobium catenatum
AACTGGATTTATTCAATCAATCCATCTCTCCAATTGTGGATGAGGTGCTCGAGGGCTTTAACTGCACAATTTTCGCGTATGGGCAGACTGGTACGGGAAAGACTTTTACTATGGAAGGAGGAAAGAAAGCAAAGGTGTTTTTTTTTTTAAATTAATTATTATTTGGTTCAATATTATCTGGATGGTAGTACTACTATGTAACAGTTATTTAAATAACAATGCTACATTTGAATCACGAAAAAACACAAATCAATCATGAATCATGAAATGATCATTTTTAATAAAATTATAATGTTAGTAATAACATACAATATTTTTGATATAAAATTGAACCAAACAATCCATTCAAATTGTACTATTTGAAGACTATAGCAAGTTGAACAACAAAACATAGCATTTGTAGATCAGATCTTCATAACTACTATTTCACTACTTAACTTTTAGTTGTTCCATTGTTGTGCTAGCATGGGGAGTTCTCCAGTGATGCAGGTGTAA
>NW_021499535.1:0-590 GCF_001605985.2 Dendrobium catenatum
ATTTGTGCTACAATAATTTCTTGGTGATTATTAATTTTTTTTAATATTATCAATAGGGATTTTGGAACTAATGCGTTGTCTGGGCCCATTCCAAGAGAGCTCGGGAATCTTAAAAAACTTATTTCTCTGTAAGAATTTTTGTTTTTGACAGCATTTTTTTAATGCATAAATTGATTAATTAGTTGCTTCATTACCTTTATGTATTTTCTCTTTACAATTATGATATCCTTTTGTATATACTATTTTTTTTTTAATATTTGATAATCATGCTAAGATTTCATTTATATGTCAAAAATTTATGAGTCTATTTAAAAAATTTGATTATGAAATTATTTTGAAGAAAACAATATAACTATTTGATGTTAGTAAACTATTTGGCATATATTTTCAACATTTTAAAGGAGAAGAGGCATAGCGAAGACAAAGTAGAATAAATATCTTAGATCTTACTATCCCCAGATTTATGAGACCCAGCATTTTGCCTACCGTTTTTTTTTGACTAAATCTTTAGTGACAGAAATCTTATAAGAATATCATTGAAAAGAATTCTATTAGAAACTTCTTGTCTTCATCAATCTCTATCATAAACA
>NW_021499536.1:0-242 GCF_001605985.2 Dendrobium catenatum
CTTCCAGCACTTACGCTGAAGGACTTTGTTCTCCCTTTATTTGATGAGGAAATAAAAATAGAAGACGATTCTGAGTACTTTTGGTCTTATGTACCTTTTACTTACGTTTCTACTGTTAGTCCTAGTTCTTCTTCTTCCAGCACTCGCTCTTCCTCAGTACTACATGTTTCTTATAATATGGATGATTCTAATGATGAGTTTGAGTCTGATGAAGAACCTGTTTTTACAATTCCAGAGGGTGG
>NW_021499537.1:0-794 GCF_001605985.2 Dendrobium catenatum
TATATATATATATATATGCAAAAAAAATAAAAAATTCTCCTTAATTCTATCCTCCACATAAAATCTACCATCACAAAGTCATATCTCTAAATCCAACAAAATTTCATATGAACTATGCCAAGGTTTTGGCATTTCTCCTTCTCAAAGTTTGGAGCTAATTAGATACACTACACAAAGCTCAAAAAGCAATCTTGTCTTCCACTATAAAACAATCAAAATATAATGCATATATAGTGAGGTGACAAAATCCCACAAGCATCCATTTGGCCACATCGATCTCTACCAAAACTATTCAAATCTTTGAAATTGGGACCCTTTTATTACCATTTATGTTTGGATTGGCTCATGTGGAATTGTGGTCCTATACTTAATAATATAATTTATTAAAATACCAATGGCTTTGCCTTAACTTTAGGAGTTGGGGGGACCATTCTATAAATATAAAATTGATATTATCATTTGAATGATAGGATTAGGGTTTTGGGAATATGTGGCTGCCTGTTTTTGGAAAGAAGACAATGATTATGGTTTTTTTGGAAAGCATTAAAAGAAGTTTGGTGTTGTAATTATTGGGATGATTTTCTTACTGCTTCTTAAAATAATTTTCTAGTAAAAAATTAAAATTTTTGTGCTAGAAAATAGCTTTAAGAAACATTAAGAAAGCCGTCCCAAACTAAGCCTCAATGTGATTTTTGATGAGGGGTTGAGATGGAAAGATGATTTTGTAGGGCTTAGAAATGATGATGGAAGGATTATTTACTTTGTTTAGATTAGTCATAAGAGATTGTGCTCAT
>NW_021499538.1:0-325 GCF_001605985.2 Dendrobium catenatum
GAACATTTTTCAGTATACATTTAATATCTAAAGATGCACTTTAGCCTACTTGAAGATATTTGAAAGCTATGTCAACTCATATTAACCATGGGTTGCTGATTCCTCGAATTTCTCCAATTATTTCCTATTTTCTCTAAGATATTCATCTAATTAGAGAAAATTGGATTTGATTTGACTTTTAACTTTGACTTTGACTTTGACTTCGATTATCCGATTGATTTTGATCTTCTTTAAAACATCAAGTTTAAAACTTCAATCTTGATATATTAATTACAATTTTAAATACCAAAGTAATTTATTTATTTTAAATTTTATTTAGATGATA
>NW_021499539.1:0-777 GCF_001605985.2 Dendrobium catenatum
CAAATACAATTCTTCCAAAATTATCAGGAGAAAACTATACATTTGAACAATAATGTTTGGAATCATCAAAACTTCATAAGTTACAAAAATGTAAAGCATGCAAATAGCAACTATCTTAACAGACGGGACGATTGAATGCAGCAGTTGAATTGATAAGACAGTTTTTATTATGAACTTCATCCGTATGAACCTTTGGTTCGTCCAGACGAATATATGTCGATTCATGGCGGGGGATTATTTTCAACTGCCATTTAAACGAGTTAAATTTTTGATCGTCCGTACGAATACGTGTTCGTCTGTACGATTGTCTTGGTCAAAAGCTTGTACGAAAGAACGCTTCAAAAATTATGTGTTTATGAACAGTCGTTCTTCTTTAAATTAACGGCAGTTTTTACTGAACAGTCACTTTCACACATCTCTTTCAAACCTTTCCACTCTTCAAATCTCTCATTGGCAAGTTCTAGCAAGCGCTAAAAGACCTTGGCTAAGGGTCCTCCAAGAAATACATCTGAAAACTTCCTTTCTAGAGCCAATCAAGAATCATTTGCTAGGTTTGTGTCTGTAAAAATCACCCAATCTAGAGTTCTCTTACAGTATCAATTGACTTTTAAGGTAATGCATTTATTTACCTCCACTCAATTTGGTTTGATCCTCACTTTAGTTCACTTCTACAATAGAGAAACCTTTCACTATTTCTTGGCAAACATGTCATTCTACTCCGACCATTCTGTTATCAGTTCTTTATTTTCAAAAAGAAAGTTGAAATCACCAAGGATG
>NW_021499540.1:0-516 GCF_001605985.2 Dendrobium catenatum
AAGGTTTTCGCTTTAGTAGATCTAAAACAAAATATATGGAGTGTGATTTTAGTAGGAATAGACCTAGTGAGGAGTATACATTTTAGATATCTTGAATTTATTGTTCAAAGTGATGGTGAAATAGATGTGGATATTATTAGCAGAATTCAAATTGGATGGTGAAGTGGAGAAATGCATCAGGCTTATTGTGTGATATAAAAGTACCCATCAAACTTAAGGGAAAATTCTATAAGATGGTGGTGAGGTCTGTAATGCTTTATGGTGACGAATGTTGACCATTAAAAGAGAAGCATAATACTAAGTTAAGTGTGGTAGAGATTAGGATGCTTAAGTGGATGAGTGGCTTTACCCTTAGATATAGGATACGCAATGAGCATATACATGAAAAGCTTGGAGTAGCTCCATGTTTTGATTAAAAAAAATATAGTTTTCAAAAAATGTATTAATTTTCTTTGGGGATATTAAATTTTTGAATTTTAAAATTGAACACGTCATTATGAACAGTATATCACCTCG
>NW_021499541.1:0-213 GCF_001605985.2 Dendrobium catenatum
GTTCCTGGTTTGGGTGTAAACCGAGAGCTTGGGGGGGGAGAGAGATTTCTATGTTTTTTAATGTTTAGTTTTAAGTGTTAAATTAATGTTTGTGTCCTTTTGTATTCCCCTTTCATACCTATAAATATTTGGGGTTATGTAATGTTTTGAAGAGTTGAATGAAATTTGATTTTTGGAAAATCAGTTAACCTGCGGGTTGCTCGGAAATCCTGC
>NW_021499542.1:0-217 GCF_001605985.2 Dendrobium catenatum
AAAATTAAATTGTAATTAATTAATAATAATTATAATTAATAAAAATAAATAATAATAATAATAATAAACTCTCTTACCTCGACATGCATGTAAGGCCGGCAAACCGCCCATAAATGCTTTCTTAGCATGGTGGAAAGGAAACTCGGCCCGACACCTACGATGAGGTAAGCGAACGACCCCTCGGCACCAAAATCCTTTCCTCGGTGTGTGCAATGAG
>NW_021499543.1:0-258 GCF_001605985.2 Dendrobium catenatum
CTCTCACACAAGACCTCGTGGGAGCATATGGTACCTGTATAGCGGATGTTCAAAGCATATAACTGGAGACACTACACAATTCATTTCGCGAGAAGTCAGGAATGGAGGCAAGGTTACACTTGGAGATAATACCACAAAGAAAGCGGTTGGATCAGATATGATTGGTAATTTCAAAAACTTTTTTATAGACAATGTTCTATTGGTTGAAGGCTTAAAGCATATTTTGTTAAGTATAAGTCAGCTATGTGATAAGGGTTA
>NW_021499544.1:0-246 GCF_001605985.2 Dendrobium catenatum
GAGTCTTCCTGTCATCCTGAGTTGCTTTTGATCTTTCTTGAAATGTTAGTACTCGCGGACAATAGCAAATAATATTCAATGAATCTCAAGATAATTCAAACGACATTATTTATCATCATCAAAATCTCAAACTCGGGGTCATGAGTTACAACAATCTTCCCTTTTTGATGATGTCAAATAATGTTTGTTGTAAGAAAGTGTTAAAGGCATTTTTTTTAAAATTTAAACAAAATAACAAGAGGAAAA
>NW_021499545.1:0-355 GCF_001605985.2 Dendrobium catenatum
CACATCCTTAGGAGTCCTGATTTTCCAGAAGAAGATCAGCTCCTTAGTTTTTTTTCACCGACCTACCTAACCATTCATATCATACTCTTAGTTGCTAGAGTAGTCCTATAAATGTGGTAGTGTTGCTTTTACTCCTCACAGTGTCCTGCCTGCTTAGGGTAGGTGTTACCACTGTGGTCCTCTGATGTTTTATCAATCTTATTCATAATTATTAGTCTCGGTAGTGAGTGTGCCCCCTTACTACCTAGAGTTGCTTCCTTGGTTGTGATGTAGTACATCATGTCTCAGGTGTTAGCATCACAGTTTTAGGAGCTCTGATTTTTCAGTAGTAGATCAGCTCCTTGGTTTCTTTACC
>NW_021499546.1:0-221 GCF_001605985.2 Dendrobium catenatum
AACATGTTCCACACAATTCAAATGAAACCCGATCAAGGCATCGATGGTCTCATTTAAAAGGACTCGACAACCCGGATACACTCATGTGATTAATTTTGCCAAACAAGGTTCCAATCAAAAGATATTAAGTAAGAAATAAAGATGCACGATAAGGGTCCAAATGTGTGAAATCACTTCGAATCGTCATCGACCCGACCACATGTATTTTAGAATCAAATAGA
>NW_021499547.1:0-214 GCF_001605985.2 Dendrobium catenatum
AGAGTCTGCCACCACCTCCTAGAACTTCTAAGTTCATATTACAGCTCCAACGAGTTTCAGCCAACCCTACTCCGGTTTCAGTTGACCTGATGGATGTCCAGACTAGTACCCCAGTTGTTACAGTTGACAGTCCTACCACAGCCAGTCTAACTCAAGATCCAATAGTCACCATCCCTGTTACCCTAGTTGATGATCCCCAAGGTCCGAGTGTCAT
>NW_021499548.1:0-326 GCF_001605985.2 Dendrobium catenatum
GATTAATAACCTTAGATAGGTCAAACATCCACATTCGCTCAAACTAAAAGAGCCCACTATAATATTTCTCATCATCCAATTTGAAATGAAATTGAGTAAATTTCATATAAGCATAAGAAAGAAAAGAAAAAAATATGAACAACTTCTTGATATATCATTGAATATATCATATACATCATATAAAAATATCAACACCAAATATATGTAATAATCACTAAAACATATAAAGTGGTTCAACCAACAACAAAGAAATAATAGAGAATCTCAATATCATCATCCTCCTCGAGGGGCAAAGGCATTATGCAGCACACTTTCAATCTCATTAC
>NW_021499549.1:0-438 GCF_001605985.2 Dendrobium catenatum
TAATCTTTTAAGTAAGATTTATTGGAAATTCAATCAGCAGGGTTTTAATTCTATTCTAACTCTCCTGCTTCTATTATTTGTTCTGCGTTATTTATGTTTTGTGTAAGTGTGGAGTGATGTATCAAATTATGATCACTAACCCATGCCTTTCATTTGTGCAGAATGAAGATGCAGGACACCCCGATGACCGTCCAACTGGGACGAGGAGCCAGGATTTAACTGGCTAATGTTGTAATTGAAACTGGAAATGCAGGAGCCACCATCAACTTTGGTGGGCTCGAGTTCTCAGCATTTACTACAAGGGCTGCAGCCGTTCCTGTATACGGCGTAAACTCTGATGAATTTTTTGGAAGGTCTCACTCTGCAAGGACTGCTGCCAGAGGTGCTGCTCAAGGAAGAGTCTCTGTATTTGAAAGATTATCCCAACCTGAAACCCTT
>NW_021499550.1:0-202 GCF_001605985.2 Dendrobium catenatum
CATGGATCGTGCTAGCAAAACAAACTTTGCATAAATATATGCAAAACAGGTTATTTGCGACAAGTTATGATATTGTTATAAAAACACTATCTGTGATACCATGCAATATTGTCATTTGCTACAAATTTACGGAGAAGGAGAGATATTTTCAAAAGACATTAAATATTTAACATATGAAATCTAGTGAGAGAAAAATTATAGA
>NW_021499551.1:0-211 GCF_001605985.2 Dendrobium catenatum
TATGACTTTGTTTCAAATGAAAATGAGAAAATTTGGATTTAAAATTTATTCAAATTTGATTCAAAATTGAAGCCATTTCAAGTCAACTACTCAAAATCATTTCAAGCCAAACCAATATGATTTGAAATTATTCAAATTCAAGTCAACTTGATATTAAATTTTAATTATTATGTACATAAATATAAATATAAATATCATAATATATTTTTAT
>NW_021499552.1:0-3175 GCF_001605985.2 Dendrobium catenatum
TGTAAGAATATAAAACATGCAAAGCTAAGTAGCAACTCTCTCAACAAAACTTTCCTATAATAGTAAATGCAATAGGAGTAGCAAGTCTCTAGACATCATCTTCAAAAAATACAATTGTCGTACCTCCCATAAAAGAAGTATGAACAAACAAAATAGCCAGAGAAAAAGATGAAGTATTATTGGATACAATCTATTTGAAGGAGCGAGAAATTGATTGATTAAGAGTACTAATAATTCCAAAAAAATCCTAGAGATTTAACCTAAGTAATAGGTGTGAGAAAAGGATTGGAAGGGCTGCCATCTTGAAGAGACGGGCAATAGAGATAAAAAATAAGGGTACTTGGTAAATGTGAATATCTCTTGAACTGACCAGCACTTGGTAAATGTAGAAATAGGTTGTTAGCTACACACCAGGCAAATTTCCAATCATAGCATAATCCACTTGCAATCATAGGAAAATTTTTCCCACTCAACACATTCATCAAACTAAAATAAAAAGAAGGATAATCAAGAAAACTCACAAGAGGGAAAATAAGAATGTGAATATCCCTTATAGCACCAACATCCAATAAATTCATAAAAACCAAGACACCGAACTAGCACTCTATTGAAATATTTTTAATATTTCTCCATTATATTATTTACTATAACATCTATCCAATAATTTAATTACAACAGGCACATCTATATGAATTTCTTTGTTCATAATTTTTTTCTTATATATAAGATATATAAAAACAACAATTTGGTTGATATTAATGTAAATGTCTTTCCAAAATAACTTAATGTTTTACATGAAATGTGATATGTTCAATGATATGTTGAGAATAATAGGATATATTAAACAGTATTTGAGTAATAGGTAGTAAGATCTAAAGACGAAATAAAGGAAAATTCAACAGACTAATATAAAACCTCCAAAAAAACAACAAGATAATTCAACTCATTAGAAAATGGATTGAGAGCAGCATTGGATCTAGAGAATTCGACTTCAGATAGAATCATCTAGAGAATCTGACTTGGGAGAAGCATTTTTGTTTTTTTTTTTTTTTCTCTTGTTCTTATCCGAAGCAAGAAAAGAGTCATCTTTGGTGATTTGTATAATATTTAAATCGACATGTTTGTGAAAACCACCATCATCTGTAGAATGAAGCTCTCCCTCTTCCCAAATAGACCCAAAAGAGGAATATCTAACATAGGGATCATCACGATCCTCTTCAAAAAGCATGGTATCCTGATGCAATCCATTCAAATTAGCCTTAGACACAACGTATGGATTAATAGGAATGAAAATTATGGGAATTAAATTGAATATATCAATATTATTTGAAAAAGGATCAAAACCTATTAAAGGAGTGATTTGATTAAAAATTTGTGCTTCAGGGATCGTATTAGCATTCTCATCAGCAGGGTTAGGGACAATGGTAATAGAGGATGAAGATTTTTTAGTATCTTCCATGTATTTAGAGCTATCAGAAGGAATAACATCAGAAGGATCTATTCATTCCTTATAAATGTCAACATTATCACTATATGTAGAAGGCACATTAATATGCATTATATTATCAATCTCTTTTAGCTTTCTCTTTTTTCAAGTGGGGATGTAAAATGAAACACTCAGTAGAAGCATGATAATGAATTTTATAGTGATAATAAAAAAATATATTTTCTAATTAAACTTTCTATATATAACCAAATGATTCAAGGCCAACCCATATTTCTTTTGGGTATTTTTTGGTAATTTAAAATTCAACAAGCACTCTGCCAACAATAAGATGTGAAAGAAAGCCAGTAGCTTGGTTAGTTTTAAGTGAGTGACTAAAAATAGAGCCAAGGGTATGCATTAATTGGGGGTTAAATAGATGTAACCTAATGTTAGTAAATGAGACAAAAGAAAAAGAATAATAGGTGACTCCACCTTAATATCAAAGAAAGGAGTTCACTTAAGCTCATGCATTTAATAATTATTAATATAGAAAGCTTTTCTTACAAACACCCTACTATAATCCAAGTCATTAGCAAGTTGAATGGCGACACTTTTGGCATCCAGAAGGCCAACAGAGGACATACTAGAAATATTAAGGTTAATAAAAAAGTAATGGATTGCATCTAGATTTGGCCGACTCACAGGAAATTTTCCTATCAAAGTAAATTCAAAAGGAGCATCCAACTTTTCCAAAATAACCTTAGAAAAAGTTACAACATGAACCCTCTTAACTAAAGTTTTCATGAATGAAAAAGAAGGAGATGAAGAAGAGTACATACCAGCCACGACATCTTTGAGGAATTCAAGTTAGATGACCTATCAAAACAAGAAACCCCAAAAAGGCCCTGATTCTTAATTGTCGAGGCAGTTTGGATGAACCCCATGGATTTGGAGGAGGCATCGCCATCCCGATGGACCCGAGCACCAAAATCTAATATATCTAGACTTGGATTTGGGTTGGCAAGATGAACACCAGGTTTGGGTGGCTAGGATGTCATGAGAACTGGGACTAACCAAACTAGGGGAGTTGGCCAAAGCTGATACTAAAAGTTAGAGTCATGTCAATCACGAGATGGAGCAAGGGCATCATTCGCTTTTGATGTTACACAGTCATAATCTTAAGATGACACAAGAAAACTTCTATAATTTTCATAAAAATCATAAATTTTATCCTTGATATGGGTGAATGTTATACTCTATATATATTTTTAGTGCATATATATTTTCATAAAAATAATAAATTTTAATGAGTGTTTATGTTTAGTGTATATATATTTACTTTCCAAATGATAGGAGATTTATTCACATGAATGAATGTCATATTCCATTTATTTGTGTTCTTCTTTATTTGTGGTGGCATCTTTTGCTTTTGGCCATTCCTAATTAAACTACAAATAGGCCTTTGAAATTGCCTCAAGCCTCCCACCCAGACCCCAAATGCAAATGCATTATCATAATTTTTTTCTCAACTGCGAACAATATGCTATGCCAATATTGGCGTCGCACGGTTCACATAAATGCATTTTTTTAGAAGTTCAAATAAATGCTTTTTTTAGAATAAAAATAGAGAAGAGAAATAATATATATGAAATATTCTTTTATAATGTTAGCATTAGTGTTTGGTTGAAGATGAATTACTATTTGATATGAATGTTAATTCATTTTGAAGTAAAAACTTAGTATCGGTAT
>NW_021499553.1:0-226 GCF_001605985.2 Dendrobium catenatum
TCCCCCTTTTTCAGGGGTTTTCCACGTAAAAACTTTGATGTCTCTTATGAACGCTACCCCCTCTCACTTATCTGATTGTGTGCTGGATCTTCGTACAACGCTAAGACGTTAAACTATATATTTCTCTACCGCCGCGAATATTCCAGGACGCAACAACTCCAATTCTAATAACCAAAAAGCTTATAATTATCAAAATTAGTAATATATCCTAATACAAGTCATTCAT
>NW_021499554.1:0-353 GCF_001605985.2 Dendrobium catenatum
CTTTCCAGGGTACTTGGGCCCGGTCCGTCGTTGAGGATGCTTCTCCAGACTACAATTTGAGCTGCTACATGGCAGCCCGATTCCAATGCTGGGCCTATCCCGGTTCGCTCGTCGTTACTAGGGGAATCCTCGTAAGTTTCTTTTCCTCCGCTTAATGATATGCTTAAACTCAGCAGGTGGCCTCGCCCATCCTGGGGTTGCATTCGATACGCCATCCATGGATTAGCGCATGAATTGGGATCACCTAAAAAGTATGATCATCTCTCGGAAGCGCTTATCACAATAGCATAGGCCTTTTTTAATCCACCCCTTATTATTGGCAGCCAACGAGAAGATGACCCGCCCTTCAGCCC
>NW_021499555.1:0-325 GCF_001605985.2 Dendrobium catenatum
AAGTTCTCAAAATTCTAGATCTTCCTTGCTTTATCATTTTCGTTTTTAAGACAAAGGGTATAAAACAACCGATTATTTATGAGCGGAAACCATATTCTTGTTCAAACTGTGACATCTTCACCCAAGATGCTAAAAGCTTTCCCCTCCATAGACCCAACAATTTTTTAAATTGAGGCGCGACAGAAGTAAAAGTTGTACTAGAGGTATTCATTCTGGGGGAATTCCTAATCCTAATTGTAGGGTTGGTTCCTTCTCTTCTTCTCTAATACATGCTCATCCCCTTGCTCATTACTTCAATATGCCTCCATCCAACACCACTTATAGT
>NW_021499556.1:0-356 GCF_001605985.2 Dendrobium catenatum
AAGGAGAAGTAATAAATAAAAACTTTTTTAATAATGAGAATACATTGTAATAATAACTATGATATAGATATAATTTTAATAATATGAAAATGAATAATTTCATTAACTTTGACATTCTCTTCAACTTACATTTATAAAATAAATTCTTAAGCATATTTTTTAGTAGGTGCTTTGCCGAAAACTTTTCATTAACATGAACAACCTTTTGTCGGGAACAAAAGTCCTTAACTACACAAGAAGGAATTCAATAAGATGAGTAGGGATTAGGTTCCTAGATAACTACTAGGGTAGGTAACTAATTCCTCCTAGTGTATGTAAATTTGTACTGGTCATTCAGCTGGTTTTAGCAATTTCAA
>NW_021499557.1:0-218 GCF_001605985.2 Dendrobium catenatum
GGGTCGAGAAGCGCTTTAATTAAAGACTCCCTCATTTTTTTGGAGAGAAGGAGGGCGTCATAAATACTTAATTCTGCTGGCAACTTCCTAAGGTGGGCCAAAACGTTGTAATCAACCTTAGGAACGACGGACTCAAAACTCGGAGGAATTAAAAGAAAATTCTAATTGCTGAAGGGAATTCGGGTTTAAATCTTCGAAGGGAATTTGCTTGCCTTTCT
>NW_021499558.1:0-392 GCF_001605985.2 Dendrobium catenatum
TCCGATCTTCGATTCCTGAAACGTTAGAAGCAACAAGAAGTCCAAGAGAAATAGTGTTTGTCAATCATCAAAACATAAATCATGAAAATAGATTTGCAACAATATAACATTGATGATAAAAAGTGTTTATAAAAAACATGAGTCAGTTTAGACACTATGATAGATAAAATCATTGCAAAAACGATAAATAGAAAATTTGTATATTTCAAATTTCAATACGGAATATAAATATACAGAAGATCAATTTGAATTAAGATATTAAAAGATTATGGACAGAAATAACTACCACATGTGGCATTTTACGCTTTTTCAAATTTGTGGCACATTTTTGTGCATCGTTTCACTTGTGGGCTTATTTTGTGCTTCTTTTTCAAACTTGCAAACCATTGCAC
>NW_021499559.1:0-301 GCF_001605985.2 Dendrobium catenatum
CTCCCCTCTCTTTCTCTCTCTTTCCCTTGCTCTCTCTCTATATATATAGCTCTCTCTCTCTCTCTCTCTCTCTCTCTCTCTCTCTCTCTCTCTCTCTCTCTCTCTCTCTCTCTCGATCTCTCTCTATCCCTTTCTCTCTCTCTCTCTCACTCTCTCTCCCTCTCTCCCTCTCTCTCACCCTCTCTCTCTACCTCTCTCTCTCTCTCTCCCCCCTCTCTGTCTCTCCCTCTCTCTCCTCTCCCTATATATATAGTCTCCCATTCCCTCTCTCTCTATCTCTCTCTCTCTTGCTCTCTCTCTC
>NW_021499560.1:0-1250 GCF_001605985.2 Dendrobium catenatum
GTTGCCGGCGCACCAGGGCGTCCCATAGCTGGAATGGCTGGATTCGTCCAAAGGGATCGAATCTCATTACGCATTTCAGTGGAAAATCAGAAAAACTCAGCAGTGAGTGTTTCTAATTGTCGTGAAATGCTCGTCTGTGCAGTCCACAAAGCGTCCAAACTCCGGTCGTCGACTGGAACCGTCTGCTTGCTGCCTTCCGCCATCGAAGCTCGTAGCCGAGCTCTGATACCAGTTGGTGTATGGAACACAAACCTGCAACAAATAATAAGAACAGGAAAATAGAAGAAGGACGGAGACGAAGAAGAAGGAGAAGAGAAACAGGGATTTCAGGGGAAGTAGGTAATACCCAGTATTGCATATATCGTCTATTGCCCTTCTACAGCCAAAATACCAGTATTATACTAAGTGTTTGTCTAGGGAAAAGAACTAATACTTAAAATGCAGTAATTTGTAAAATGAGAAAATCAGAAGTAATGATAGCTAAATAACGGAAAAGGGAATGTGGTGCCAGTAGTTCGTTATGGAGCAGGCGGTGTAGCGTTCACGGGTGCAGTATATCCCCTATCCTGTACCACATCAAGCTACTGCAAAATATCACCTCCAAAGGAATCCTCACATTGGGAAAGAATTGCAGATCTCTTGTTAATTTGCGAAGAAACATGACTCCTCCTGAGTACGAATCAACCCAAGATAATGGTGTGGCAGCCAAAATCAATGAAGATGAGGCTTTAGCTATTGCCAGCACCATGGAAGGGATTGAGCAGCTCGAGCTAGCATTTGGGCGCTTTAGTGACCATGGCTTAGATGCTATTATAAGCAACTGCAGAGCTTTATCCTCTCTTGACATAAATGGGTGCTGTAATGTGAAGCTTGATGATGATGTTGGCATGAAGTGTGATGCCCTAAAGTTCTTCAAAGATCCTTTTTATGATAGTTATGAACTTTATCCATCAAGCCGTGAGGATGATTGTGATGAGGACTTAGATGAGGAGGTTGATTAAGGTTTCGTTTGGGACAGTTTTCTTACTGCTTCTTAAAGCAGCTTTCTAGTACATAAATTTTTATTTTTATATTAAAAAGCTGCTTTAAGAAGCATTAAGAAAGTCATCTCAAACAAAACCTAAGTAATTTAGATGACAAGTAAGCCTACCATTTAGCTTGCCATTTTTTTAGCTTCAGATTTTAGTATTTTGCCTCAACAGTAATCCTTTTCTCTGTTGCTAAAGATTGCATATTCATTGAAATTTGAG
>NW_021499561.1:0-336 GCF_001605985.2 Dendrobium catenatum
AGAAAAAAGAAGTATGATTCAAATAATTATTTTAATAAAATGATAAAAAGAAAAAAAAGTAAGAAGAAAAATAATAAAAAATCACTTAATACAAGAAAATAAGATATAAATTTTAAATATTTTTAACAATTTAATACTTAAAATTTTAAATGGTAATATATTTTATGTGTATTTTTTATTAATATTGGTAATATATTTTATGTGTATTTTTATTAATATTTTTTAAAATAGTCAACTTGCGAGCTAATTTGTCGAGTTAGGGCTTGCTCAAACTTGGCTTGTTAGCCCATCAAACTCGTCTCACGAGCCATTGATTGAGTTGAGCCCGAGCCAACT
>NW_021499562.1:0-264 GCF_001605985.2 Dendrobium catenatum
TATACATGTTAATTTCCAAAGACACACTTTCACTTTTTAATATAGGCACAAACTCTACACCTCCAAAACTTCCCAAAGATACACATGTTACCTTACTTTCACATATACAACTTTCTATCTTTCCAAAATGCACAAGTTCCACTTTTCAAAATTCATGTATTTCACTATTTCAAAGTTCACACACTTTACTTCCCAAAATTTTCCAAAAGATACATACAACATTCTGTTATTCAAAAATCATACATTACACTTTTCATCTAAACA
>NW_021499563.1:0-1401 GCF_001605985.2 Dendrobium catenatum
TATAGCTCAGTTTTCCCCTACCAGAAGGGCCAATCAGTCTCTACCTGGTCCGGGCCACTAGTGAAATCTGCAGCTGCAGACAATCCCAGGAGAAAGAAACAAGGTACTAATCGTTTCTCATCAAAAAATATTACTGGATCTAAAGAAGTCCAGAAAATTCAGGACTAAAAACACTCATCTTAGTTTAAAGTCCAAAGCTGTTGATTGGACAGAGAGGTAAAGATCCTGCTATCATTCTTTTCATCTTTTTTGTTCCTTCATTTTCCTTTGTCATGTTTTCTAGACAATTTAGCTGAAATGGAGATGCGGGGAAGAAGGCGTTCTACAATTTTGTATATATTTTGTATTTTTTTCCTTCTTTTTTTTAATGTATTTTTCATTCAGACTAGCTGTTGGTTAGTTTATTATTGGGACAGAATAAAATTGGTATTTGCAAATCCAATTTAATTGAACTGTTGTTTTTTAAGTCTCAGGACTTACATAGTGATTCAATGGAACCCTATTGATTATTATTGATGTTGTTAATGCTGTTCTTTTTACAACTAAAATGGTCACACATTACCTCATTCTTAATGGTGATTTTAAATAAAGATGACTACAACAACAATAACAACATCAAAATGTTATCCCAATATGTGGGATCAGTTACAAGAATCATTTTTCTCCATTGTGTCATGTCTAGGAGAAATTATTTTGTGCGGAGATCTGATGCAGAACATCATCTGGAGACCAACTAGAATGTGCCACGTCAGCAGTATCGAGCCGCGGTACTGAGTTAAGGATGACGGGGCGCATTCTAGTTGGTTTCCAGACGGTGTTCGGCTTCCTCACATAATCACACATTTCAAGCAGATAAATACATGTATTATTACATGTATTATTGTGTTGCAATAAAAAAATAATGAATGAATTTCAAAATGTATTTACTATCACACTAAGATCATGATTGTGTAATAGTAAATTGAATATCTATTGCATCAAAATGGTGCTGAATTACTCCCTTATATGGTAAGTGGATTGATATGACTTTATTTGTAAGAATTAATGCTCGAGGTTCCAATATCAATATAGTAAACTATGCATTGAAAGTAAATTAACATGTACTTCATATAACAGGGCAGGGCAGGAAGTAATAGATTTTTTTTCAGACCCTTCCTTGTACATCTCTTTAGAAACACATCGAAATTTAGGCCTATATGACTCTCTATGCTCGCATATAAGAAAACAAATTCTTATGACCCCCAATACTTAACATATATTAGATATCGAGAAATTTAAGACCCGACTACCTATGCTAGAATTTTCTCCCACATTAGAACTCTACAGAATCACACATTTCAAACAGATAAATACATGTATTATTGCATTGCAATAAAAAAAATAATGAATGAATTACAAAAA
>NW_021499564.1:0-636 GCF_001605985.2 Dendrobium catenatum
GTAGTGTTGGATGCTATGCTTACGACAAGTCACATGCAAAGGGCAAGATAAGGATGAGCTACTTGTCGATGGAGATAATGGTTTGTTGGATGCTAAAGGGGCTGGGCATTCATATAAATATCTAGGGCTTGCATTAGAAGAATACTATACCAACTCAAAATTTAATATGGATAATATTCATGCTGCTCTCCCTAAGCTGAATCCCATCCAGGCTAAGCATCTGGATGAAAGTTTTCGTGAGGTTTTTATCGGGATGCTAAAGCTCAAGAAGGAAAAGAACAAAATTTCTAATGAAGTAATTCGTGCTTCTCTAGCTATTGACTTCTGCGAAGTAAATGGAGTTTAATTATAAGCTATTATAGAATATCAAGTTTCATAAGATTGCTTGGTATGCTTGAGGTAAGATCATGTTGTCTATCCTCCTTTGTTTTATTTTACTTACAAGACTGTGTTCTTGGTAAGCTTGTGAAGCTTGTATCACTTAATTTATTTTGCTTGTTGTTGTTATCTACGTAAATTGTAATTTATATATTTTTACTAAAACTTCTCTTTTTGTGTTGTTCATTAGTATCTTTTTCAACTGCATTCAAGAGTTGAGGGTCTCATCTGTTATTGATCTTGTGTGATATCTTATAT
>NW_021499565.1:0-286 GCF_001605985.2 Dendrobium catenatum
TACGGTATGATATATGACGATTGAATTTAGTTTTTTATTGTTTTTTAGCCCTCTATTTCTCATAAGATAAGAATCCTTAGAATCTATTGAAGCTTCTTTTTTCTGGAGAAAACTTGAAGAGAGAACTTCAAAGGGAGAGAGGAAAGGGTGGAGTTTGAGAGAGGGAGAAGATCCTTGGAGGGGTCTTCAAGGGAGTGTGAAGGAGATTTCACACGGTTGCTCCGACAAGCTTACACCTTAGTACCATCAAATTCAAGGTTCATCTTGAGGGAAATTTTGCGAAGAT
>NW_021499566.1:0-2445 GCF_001605985.2 Dendrobium catenatum
CCGCATAAGCTAGGCTGCTCGATAGGGTTTCTAAACGAGTCAACCAGGTCAGTTTAGAATTGTCAGGTCAACCTGAACCTGACCCAATTTTTGAAATGTCTTGACTTTACTAACTCGAACCCAACACGTATGTCAAATGACCCGAACCCGGAATTTTTTGAGTCGAGTTCCGGTCAGGTTTTGGGTCGTGTCAAATATTGACACCCCTAATGGCAAGGTCACAAAGGAGATTGCAACCAACATTTTTTCATAGGTGAGTAACATGGGTTGCAGCAGGTTTTGGTGGTCGCAGATTAAAAAATGTCACAATAAGGTTGGAGGTCGCAACTAAGGTTGTAGGTGGAGGTGCGGGACACATGCAACTATGAGATTGAGCAAAGAGAAAAAGCAAAGCTTTGCTATACAATATATTCTGAATTGACCTAATTCTAGAGATTTCAAAATACGCCAAAAATGAATTATTTGGTGAGTTTCAAACGCTCGAAAATAAAAAAACTTAGAATTTACTTTACTCTCAACCAAGCATTCTAAATCATGACACTCATCCTTTTAAAATGCAATACACTTAAAATATTCCCAACCAAGCAATCCCTAAACGAAGGACTAAATGAACAACAATCAAAGAGAAAAAGATGACAATATTATAAATTTATCATTGTTCCTATTCAAATTCATGTAATAAGAAATCCATAGTAATAAAAGTTATAAGGAAATTGGAAGAATTTGATATGAGAAACAAAGAGTGATCTAGTTCATGCCAGAACTTGAAAGTCTACTAACAGTGCAATAAAACAAAAAAAATAGCATTGCAGTGAATGTTTACTTTGATTCAACACTAAAGTTTGTAGACTTGTGGTTTGTGACCAGAAAAATTTTACATGTCAATCCATACATTGGAAGAATTTTTTCATAAATAAAACTGGAAAATCATTATAAGGGTGACTATGTTTTTGGAATTTCAAATGCATCATGTGAATTATTAAATTTCATTTAGCGTGAAAGAATTATACCTCTCGACCAACAAAGGAAGAAATATTGATGAAGAAAGACATTTTTACACAATCGGTTCCTCTATTTTAATGGTGGGTAGTGCTTTCCCAAAGCTTTTATCAGCTATTGTGTTTCCAATCTGCATAAACATGAGAATGATAATAAGCTATCATCCCCATGACACATTTCCATAGAAAAAGCTCATAGATATGCAGACTGAAAAAAAAAATACAACTACAGGTTGGGTCCGGGTGGACTTCTTACCATTATATCATTTATTCCACAAACGGTACAAATATCTCCAGCCTCCACATTCTCAGCTGGGACCCTGCTGAGGTTCTGATGAAAAAAAAGTTCACTGACATTTGCCAGTCTACATGTTTCATCTGATGTGCAAACCTACAATCACAGAATTTTCATGAACTAAAAACTGGATATTTTCTACAGAAAGTTGTTCGTATCCATATGCACTCTGCCCTCCTTCCAAATGCCAATCCTTCCACTTGAACATTTACATATATAAATAAACATACATGAAAAAGATGTTCACATTTAACAATATATCATCATTATCATTTTCCATAGATTTCTTTTCTCCTATTGTTCTGAACATTTAATGAAGAGATGGATTCTTACCTACAAAACAACAGTGGCCGCAATAAGTAGAAAATGGGAAGGGTTGCTGATTTTACCAAACATGGATTATATTTTCCAAGTCCTTATCTAGATAGAGATCATTTCCATTTCCCGCCTTCTTCGAGCAAATCATAAGCTTTGCACCGCGCTTTAGTAAAGGAAAAAACCAACCTACTGCATTTAAAGCCAAGAGATTTACAATAACCATAGCAGCTGCTTATTACTTGAATAGGAAAAGTTGTATTCCCAAGTGCCAAAGCCATGCTTTAATTAATTTGCTTCAATAATTAGAAGATAGATAGCAGTTGATGCGATGAAACCTTATGTAAAAGAAGAGTTTGGAAAATATAAATATCATATAAATAATTACAAATATATTGATTGAAATATTGATGAGTTTCTAAAAATGTCTATCAAATTAGCCAATTAAGAAGAAAATCAACAATTAAGCAATGAAAATTTGGGTATTGCTTATGGAGAATATGTAATTCATTGCGAAGAAACTCATCCCTAAGGCAAGCTTGTTGAGCTCGGATCGTTACCAGTTTCTCTTGACATTGAGTATTAATCTCACTCAGGCTTTGTTTGAGGTGACTTTTTTATTACTTCTTAAAGCAAAGTTTAGTACAAAAATTTTAATTTTTAATTAAAACACTTTTAAAAGGCATTAAAAAAGTCATCACAAATGAAACTTTATATCTCCAACAACGTAATAAGACGACGATAAAATTTAAATTAAATGTAACATGAATTTTTCGTTGCAAAAAAATAAAAATGTGATTAAATTTACCTCTATGCCGAGTATTTTCCTTGTAATCA
>NW_021499567.1:0-474 GCF_001605985.2 Dendrobium catenatum
AGGAAAACTGCTGTCCAGCAGCCTCAAAGGCCATAATATGTTGTCCAAGATTTCTATAACCCCAAATCTGCTGAGAGATCTTCTTCCTAACAACGCCTCCTACCCGTTCTACATCAATTTGGTATCAGAGCATGGATTCGGATCGACTTGGAAGGACGCTAGACTGGGTGGTAAGTCAACTGGGCGCCATTAGTCAACATCTCAAGGAGACTCAAGCAGACTTAGCCGACTACCACCGTCAGACAATCAAACGGTTCGATGACCTAGAGCAAGGTAGGACGGACCCACCGTTCTATGCAAAAACCCCTTCATCAAAAGAGAGAAAGAAGGCATTAAGAGACAAAGAGAGAGTGGAGAGAGTGGACAAATGGATGGAGACCAATGAAGCCTTCCATTTCCCACTCACTATGCAAATCAAAGAGAAACCTAAGATGGTAAAGGAAGAACATGAAGAAGAAGATGAATTGGTTGACA
>NW_021499568.1:0-2487 GCF_001605985.2 Dendrobium catenatum
TTATGTTATATGCATTTGAGGCATGAATGTTTTAAAAGGAAAAATGAAAAGATTATGAAATAAATAAGAACTTAAAGATTGTATTAAGAACATATATCTCCTTAAACAAATGTGATAATATATTGATTATTCTTTTATTAAGATATCAAAGCATGTAATTTTTCTTCTTTTGAACCTAAATTTATTTGAATATCAATTACACCTGACCTCCCCTCACGTACTGTCGTAGGGAGACGCACCGGGCGGCAGGTTTTGTTTTGTTTTTTGATATTTTGAGATAGAATGATTTAGAGATGTTATGTAAGGAAATGATTTTGGACAACTTTCATATTTTTATAAGCTTTATGTTGAACCAGGTGTCCAAAAAAATCATTTCCTTACATTTCATCTCTAATCCTTCTATTCAAAACATTAAAAATAACAAAATAAAACATGTCGTCCGTAGTCTCCCTATGACGTTACGTGAGGGGAGGTCTATCCGTCATTTATCTTTTACCAGATCCCCTCAAAAGTGTCTCACAACATGGGTGTCATAACTCAATAGGTATAAATGACATTCAAATAAATTTAGGTTCAAGAGAAGAAAACTACAACATACTTTGATATTTTAATAAAAGAATAATCAACATATTACGACATTTGTTTAAGGTGATACATGTCCTTACTACAACCTCTAAGTTCTTATTGATTTCATAATCTTTCCATTCTTCCTTTTAAAACATTCATCTCTCAACTGCATATAACATAAATATGCAAATATATATATATATATATATATATATATACATATATATATATATATGTATAACATCTATCTCAGAAGTATCACTTGTACTGATCAGGTATATAAAATTGGTCATTCATTTACCATTTGGTTCAAAAGAACCTCATTTACCATTTGGCTCATAAGAGCCTCCTTTATCATTGCTCAAAAGAGCTTCTTTACCATTTGATACTTTCGCGTTAACATGCACATGCACATAATACTTACATATTCATAAGAGAGGCTTATGTAAATTATTCAAGTGTATAATTTTTTAAGGATATACATGTTTGCTATGCTCATATGTTTACTTGCATGTAAAAGGAAGACATGTATAGTATATGTAAAGAAATGAGCATGAGATTCATTTAAGAGCTCTAATATTGCATAAAAATGACTTTATATTTGCATTAAGAGATCATAAGCTTATTTAAGAAAACATGCTAGTCATAATAATACCATAAAGAGCATAAAAAGAAGAAATGTCATTTCTATGTATTTACATGTAAAAAGACTTTCTAAATTTAAAAGAAGTCCATTTCACCTACCTCAATTTGTGCATCACTTCCGGTTGTCCAATCAAACCCTTCCATTCACACGTTCAATATCTAAAAGAGACATACACAATGTGTAAGTATAACTAGCCCCCACATAATTTCATAAATCCTTAATCTATGTTAATAAGAAAATCAACCTTATATCATGTTTATGTTTTCAATTCAAACTCATCCCATCATTTCATGACATCTCTTATTCACATTCTCTCTCAATTAGGATTTAGTCAAAATATTAGATTTTATACACGTAAACATCCTCCCTACAATCAAATAGTAATTAAAATATAACTAATTTTCAGATTAAATTAAACCAAAATTATGAAAACTTGTATTTCATGTAAAAGCCCTAAATTAGTCTCTAAAATTCTTCCAAAAATCAATTGGAACCGTAAGGATCAAAAAATTCCTTGATTAGGAAAAAAAACCCTAAATTTTAACCTTGCATTTTTTTTTTGAATTAGAGACTTTCTTATGCCATTAGGAACTACTTTTGTGAAGGCATCTCCAAAAAAAAAACTTTGAGTGAAACCCTAATTTCCAAAATTCAAATTTTTCATGAAAACAACTCATTCTTAGGTTTAAAAACATCCCCTCACCCCTCACTAGACTTATCTCAAAGAAAACTCAAATTTTCTCAAAACCCTAACTTTCATTACTTAGAGAAAACTCAAGGAAAAGGAGAGAAAACTCTTAGAAATCACTTACCTTAGCTTTCCCTTAGTTTTCCCTGCAAGTTCCTCCACGAACGGCTGCCAGAAATCACCGCCCGAAGCTTCCCGTCGCCGCTCTTACCTGCACCCCCTTCTCCTTCTCCGCTCAGTTTGGTCACAAGAATGAAATGGGGACCGAAACATTCGGTCCCCTATTTAGAGTGGAACTCTCTCATAAAAGCCCTTAAACTCTTCTCTATTCAAATGACATAAAGGACAAAGTTGTCATTAAGAATTTTCCGAAAATTTTAACTCCCAAAATACAAAAAATTTGATATAGGTTATATACAACGTTTCGCTCAAAATTTTGAGCACTATTTTATAAAATTTATTGCGTCGAATTCTGACGACTTTGAAAAATTCACTTAAAACTCGTCGCGACACATTGAAAAGCGTGTGAGGTCTAAAAAGGCTTTTTTTTTTTGTTATGTGATAGAAATGTACCCCTCAAACTTAA
>NW_021499569.1:0-393 GCF_001605985.2 Dendrobium catenatum
TTTTATTGTTACCAAACACTTAGCTCATTCTTATTGAAATCAATGTCCTTTGCTTTTGAATTTGTCTAACAAGACTCATAAAGTTCATAAATTTATGAGATTTGAAAACGTATGAACTTCATATCCTGCTACTTCGCGTTTAGTTTCTAATTCTTTGAATAAGAATGATTTTGGGACTTCATCTGAAATTATTTCAATGAAAGATTGATAGAACTCTCAAGTCTCTTTACTTTTGGAGTAAAAACAAATTTAAAGAGCTTTCTTTGCTTAATCAGTCGTTGAATGAAAGAGTTATTTCTTTGTAATCAAAAGAAGCTCAATGTAATCTTTCCAATGAAGAACTTCTAGAATTGGAATTAAAATTAAAGAACTAGAATCTACTCAATCTAGATT
>NW_021499570.1:0-1900 GCF_001605985.2 Dendrobium catenatum
AACTTTAAATTTATAAGGTCAAGAGTTCTACATAAAAAGCTACACCCCAAAAATAATAAAGAATATATAAATTAATTATAACAAATATATGGATGAGACTCTTGTAGCTACATGTGGATAAACAAGATTTGATGTGTTCTTGAGTCTCCTTTGGGCACACATGGCTAGTGTTGCTATATATCCCTTATGAGTGCCTCTATGCAGCTTTACCAAGTGTTTTCCAGTGCCTTCAGTGAGTTCTTTGAGAAACTCATTAAATAGGTGGGTCCAGTCTATTGCGAATCTGATTTCAGGAATTTTAATTTTGATGATAACAAATATTTATGATACTTCTGCTTCTCTATGACTATCTTGCATACTAACATTTCACGTCCATAAGATCGAGTGCAACTTAAGCTATCTCAAGATTGGGTAGACTAGGTCTGAGTCAGTTTGTAATCTTTTACCTTTTCTTAAGTTAATTGTAAACAATGTGGTTCATGATGCTAAGTAACCTTGCACACATACAATTGGGGAAATTTTTTAATTGTTTTTGTGTTTACTATTTTTGGTCCCATCATCCGAGATGATTCATAAATCGGTCTGAACGATCAGTTAAAAATAGAAACCCTAATTAGGATATCCTGGTTAAGGCAGTCATCATTAAGAACATCGTCTTGGACAATACGCTCAAATCAGAAAGAATCAGGTGCCATATCTATTTATGTATATTTAATTTTTAATCAGCGTCTAGGACATCGGCATGGACGATGTCCTTCAATTATACCTAAATTAATCTGGTAATTAAAGAAATCAATTAAAGTTTGATTGCTCGATCATATCATCCTGGACGATCGCAAGATCGGTCGGGACGATCAGTTCAAAAATCTTAGTTTTTCCTAGACGATAAAATATCGGCCGACTTCCATTCAGGGCGATGTTCTGAACGATATGTGCTGAATCGAACTAATCGTCCGGGACGATCGTGAGATCGGCCTAAACGATCAAGTTATTTTTACATCGTCCAAACACCCATTCAGGGCGATGTCATGGACGATATTCTTCAATTTGTACTAATCGTATAGTAAGATATACTATCATTCTGGACGATATTAGCAAATTAACTTATGATCGTCCCAAACTATTTGGACTGATTGAGCAAAAATTGTGCTGATCGTCTTAGACGATAAAGTTGGTTTGTTGAAATTAAGAGTTATTCCGAAGCTCTTCTATATAAGACCTCTTGTTCTACCATAGAGAGTAACTTTTGCTGTTGTCTTGACCTGATAGAGCCTAGAGAAGAGGGAGATAAAGGGAGAGAGATAGAGGATCTTGTGAGGGGGAATTTGTGAGGGGTTTCACAAAGCTTGCTCCAAGCAAGGATCCAAGTCATCTTCTCCGATCGTCATCCCTTGTTCTTGGAGGTTTGAGAGAGGTCAACTTCAGCAATTAATCAATGTTCTCTGCTTGCTTCAGGAGGAAACAAAAGGAGTTGGGTTCTCTGCCTCACTGGTGTCGGTGGAAAGGAGGTTTTGTAAAGAGTTCTCCGCCTTGCTGTGTGAGCAAAAGGATAGTCACTGAGTTTAGTGCAATACTCGGAGGGAGCCTCCATGGAGTAGACGTAGGTCGAGATGATCAAACTACTATAAATTTTTGTATTCCTTACTACTGCTTTTTCACATTTAATTTTCGCACTTTAAATTTCTTTGTGGAGAATTTTGGTTTGGTTTGAGTTTGTGTTTTTGATTGAAAGATTTTTTAAATACCAATTCACCCCTCTCTTGGTTTGCTTAGGCTAGTTCATAAGGGCTTAACATCCCTAACGAACTTTCATCTCTATCTTCGAATGTATTTAAATGAACTGCTTATGTCACCTAGTAACACGTCTTCATTGGCTAGAGTGAGTGTTAGAGGATGTGAA
>NW_021499571.1:0-217 GCF_001605985.2 Dendrobium catenatum
ACATTATTTACACTCATCAGTACCTTTCATAGAAATAATTTTATATGACTTCTAGAATATGCTTACTATCATAACCACCAATTAGACTTTTATTGATAAGTCACTTCATATAGGTATTAAGCATATCATAATGTACTTGCTATCACAATATTTCTATCACTCAAATTTATTTGATTTATTAAAATATATATTGTTTTAATATATTGTGTGCATGTCC
>NW_021499572.1:0-245 GCF_001605985.2 Dendrobium catenatum
AAAGCCGCCGGAAGTGGGTGATTTTCCTGTAGTGAAGCAAGCACCTAGAGCATGGTACGAAAGACTTAGCTCATTTCTATTGGATATAGGATTTGAAAAGGGTAGTGTAGATACTACACTCTATTTACAAAAGATTAAAAATGAAATTCTCATTGTTCAAATTTATGTGGATGACATCTTATTTGTGTTAAGATAGTTGCTATTTGAGTGCTTTACATTTTTGTAACTTATGTAGTTTTGATGAT
>NW_021499573.1:0-225 GCF_001605985.2 Dendrobium catenatum
ATCAAAGGATAAATGATTTTGAGAAAATTTGTTGGTTTTCATGATTTATTTTTTAAGTGTTTTGTTCATATTGTATGAAAGGTTTCTGTACTGTACGAATTCTATAGCATGTCTTTGCTTGGTCTTGGGGTTGAACTAAAAAAATTTAGATTTTTTTAAAAGTTTCATATTATACGATGACATCATCATACATACAAATTATACAAATTCGTCTGTATGCATATG
>NW_021499574.1:0-429 GCF_001605985.2 Dendrobium catenatum
ATAAGTTGGTAGCCAAAATGTTACTGAACAAGATGATAGTTTTTATTCCAAAACTAATTTCTGAAGAACAATCAGCTTTTGTTAAAGGTCGCTCTTGCTCAGACCATATTCTGTTAGCCCAAGAAGTGTGTAACAAATTTAGATTTTCTAAATCTAAAAAAGGGCTTATGGCAATTAAACTTGACATGGAGTAAGCTTACGATAGTATGGGGTGGTCAACCCTTAATCAAGTTATGAATAATTTGGGCTTTCCAGATAAGTTTGCTAACTACCTTCTTCAATGTGTTTCAGACACTAATTTTTCTATAATTGTTAATGGAAGAAATTCGAGTTGGATCAAGGCTAAAAGGGGGTTTAGACAAGGTTGTCCCCTATCTCCCCATCTTTTCATTTTATGCTCTCAACTTTTGTCTGATTCTATTACCCAGA
>NW_021499575.1:0-239 GCF_001605985.2 Dendrobium catenatum
ACTATAGAAAAAATCTGGATCCATCAGAAAGTGATGCAGAAGCGATCCAGAACAACAATTTAGTGCAAGGAACTCTTCCGCCAGTAGCAAAAAAAGGAGGAGAAAACAAGGACCAGAGAAAGCTATGGCGTCTACGATCCAAAAAAAAAAAAAAGGTTTGTCTTCTACTTCTATGATGCTTCTTATGGAATCTGTAACATTTCGATAAAAAATGAATTATTGAGTTTGAGAGTTACAGA
>NW_021499576.1:0-249 GCF_001605985.2 Dendrobium catenatum
GGTAGCTGTTTTAGAAAATAGTAAAAAAACAGTCCCAAATGAAATCATAATTTGATATAGTAAAGTAATTTTATGATGTGGTCTTTTATGTGCATTGCATAAATATTTGATTACTACTATTAGGGTTTGATTAAGCCTTCCTCTAAAAACATAATTTAAAAAAAAATTAGAAATTGGGGATCAAATTTTTGATAAAGTTGTACAACATTTCAATTGCATAATTAATAATCTAATTGAAGATTTATTTAA
>NW_021499577.1:0-225 GCF_001605985.2 Dendrobium catenatum
ACCGAGTTGTGCATTGTTTTGTGTTTTCGTAGTCGAACCTTTGACATGAATTTGATTTGACACAACTTTCACCGCACAACTTTTGGTATGTTATAGGTATGACTATTGTACATGATTTGAGTATTTTCTGCGACGATTTTACCGGTCGAAATTGATTCTACGCGATTTTAATCGAATAGAAAAATATCAGAACCTTATTTGATTTGGATTCTTTAGAAAAATAGT
>NW_021499578.1:0-361 GCF_001605985.2 Dendrobium catenatum
AAGATCTATGGCAGACCAAAGGCTTATTACCTTGATCACCAAGTGGTCCCTTGGTCTTCTTTGTCAGTTTCTAGTAAATCTGATGTACCTACTAGGTTTAGAAGGTCTCTCAAAGAAAACAAACCTTCTAGTCCTCTTGATGAGCCACATTCTAGGGGTCACATTCAGACTTCACCTTTATATGAGGTAAATGTGGGACGCCAAAAATCCCAAGCCTCCTCATCTTGGGTGAAGGAAGAATGGAGACCCAAGGTGGTGGCTCCATCTGTGGTACACTCTTCTCCTCCTACCCGTGTTGATTCCAATAACAAAGGGAAAGCACCAATGGAAATTAACAGTTACGAAGAATACTACCCTTCTC
>NW_021499579.1:0-219 GCF_001605985.2 Dendrobium catenatum
GGTTGACTTGCTCCATCTTCCCTAATTGAGAAATTAGTGTTAGGGTTTGACATCGGCGATTTCCCCTTTTCCTTCGGATTTGATTGAGCAACTTGGGCGTCTACCAATTTACGGATCATCTCTTCCATTCCCCCAAATCTCTCCTCTAGGGATGAGAATTTTCCTTCCAACGACGAAAGCTTCTCTCCCACTTCCTCCTTCAATTGGCTCATCTCCCCC
>NW_021499580.1:0-300 GCF_001605985.2 Dendrobium catenatum
GCCACCCAATCTTTCTGTCATTTGATCTTCATGCCTTTTGAGAGAATAGCCAAGGATAGAGTGGAAGAGTGCATTTAAGAGAGGATTTCTATCATTGGAGCGTGAAGGCTTCACTTGGAGTTCAAAGGTAAGAATCTCTACTTGTGAATTTGGATTACTTCACTCTTTTCCTTCTTCCTTCTAGATTCTTGTGGAAGATCTATCAAAGAGATCCGCTTCTCTGCCGACACTTAGAGAGTGTGAAAAGCTGAAGGGTTCGCTGACTACACTTGGAGAGTGTGAAAAGCCGAAGGGTTCTCT
>NW_021499581.1:0-292 GCF_001605985.2 Dendrobium catenatum
GAGCATGTGCCTACCAGTACCGAGCATGTGCCTACCATTACTGAGCATGTACCTACCAGTATCGAGCATGTACCTAGCAGTACCGAGCATGTACTGAACAGTACCGAGCATGTACTGAGCGATACCGAGCATATACCTAGCGATACCGAGCGGTACCGAGCATGTACATTAGGTTTTTCAACAATGAAGAGAAGAAATGACGAAATCCACTTGCAGGTATTGGCTCTCTTGCGCGCAGAAGGTGCTCTGTTTGGTCTTGATTGCGAACTTTGCCTCGAATGACAGCAGAAAT
>NW_021499582.1:0-422 GCF_001605985.2 Dendrobium catenatum
TTTGTTAGACTGTCTGATTGATGTTATAGATAGCTCTAGTAAATGGTTTTGATGAAATGATTGAAATTCTTTCCAAGTTAGATCTTGGGGCGTCACATTAACTGCGTCTGCCCTCTCGTCACATTGTTTTGACCGCGTCTACCTGCCTGTCGCATATTTCTATTCTGTGTTTGCCTGTTGTCGCATGCTGAAACCTGTTTGAGACGTTCTGATCGCGTCTGTCTGTTATCCTGCGTCGCCCCGATGTCCCGCGCTGGCCTCTCCTGCTGCAGTCAAAGTGGGCCCTGCTTTCTGGCGCATAAGCCATCTCGGGTTTACAAAACCGTGTTAGGACGGGTCAACTCGGTAAACCCAATGTGTTTGGTCCGGGTCTAAACTTTTGACCAGTTTACATAACCGGGTCGGGTTAGGGTCAACCTTTT
>NW_021499583.1:0-1267 GCF_001605985.2 Dendrobium catenatum
ATATATATATAAGTTAGCCAAACTAAGAGATAGGAGCAGTAAAGTGAAGCGCATTAAGAATGAAAATAAAAAAGTGCTTTTATTAGAAGAGAATATTCAACAAAGGTGGATGAGATATACTGCTAAGCTTTTTAATAAAGATTGTGTGAATAAGATTAACTTTAGTAACCTTAGCAATCATGAAAATATATATTTTTGTTTTTATTAGCGTATTAATAAAATTGAAGTTAGATAGGCTTCAAAGAAAATGAAGTGTGAAAAAACTGTTTGACCTGATGATATATTCGAATAAAGGTGTGGAAATGCTTAGGAGATAAAAGAATTTTTTTGCTTATTAAAATTTTTAATATTATTTTGAAGACTAAAAAGATGCCAAATGAGTGGAGAATGAGTGTGTTGATTCTCATTTTTAAGAATAAAGGTGACGCACAAGATTGTGCAAATTATAGAAGAATTAAGTTGATGAGTGATACTTTAAAACTTTGAGAGAGAGTTATGGAGCATAGGTTACGATGTTATACTAATGTTTCTTAAAATCAATTTGGATTCATGCCAAGTAGGTCTACTATGGAAGCTATTCATATATTGAGAGGATTGATGGAGAAGTTTAGAGAGACTAAGGAAGATCTACATATAATATTTATTGATTTAGAGAAAGCTTCAGATAAAAGTCCAAGAGAAGTGCTATGGAGAGTTCTAGAAAAGAAAGGGGTTAATAATGCTTATATTTAAGTCATTAGGGATATATATGAGCTGTTATTTGTGTTCAAACAAAAGGTGGTTTGACCAAGTATTTTCTATTTCAGTTAGATTACATCAAGGATCAGCCTTAAGCCCTTATCTTTTTTGTTTTAGCCATGGATGTTCTCACTAGACATTTGCAAGAGGATGTACCTTGGTGTATGTTTTTTGCTGATGATATTCTTCTTGTTGATAAGACTAGAGAGAGAGTTAAAGATAAACTCAAATTATGGAGGTCAACCATCGAGTATAAAGGTTTTCGTTTGAGTATATCTAAAACTGAATCAAGGAGTGCAATTTTAGTAGTAATAAATATAGTGGGGGGATTATATCTCTCTAGTGTGCCATCAGCTTTGTATTTTACTGAGAACACCCATTTGCAGTCGAACGATTTTTTCCCTATCGGTAGGATGATTTCTCATGTTTTGTTCTTCTCCAGGGCCTACATTTCATCATTCATGGTATTTTTTCAATTTTTATCAGATAAGACCTCAGAAATATCTTTAGGAATATGGATATCTTCTAA
>NW_021499584.1:0-228 GCF_001605985.2 Dendrobium catenatum
ATAAAACTATAACTATGGATAGTACAATTCCGTCGTTGCAGGCAGAGAGTATATGAGAAAGTCATTTCCTCGATCAAACCTCAGATAAGTGCAGTTTGTGCTTATGACTTGGTTTGGGATAACTTTCTTATTGTTTTTTTTTAAATAGCTTTTTGTATAAAAATTTTATATTAGAAAGCTCTTTTAAAAAGAAGTAAGAAAACTCTCTTAAACAAAATCATAGGCTTC
>NW_021499585.1:0-282 GCF_001605985.2 Dendrobium catenatum
TTAAGCTCCCCTTTTCATTTGATTGAGAGACATTTGGATAGAATAGCCTCGGATCATTGATTAATACTTCTTCAATTCCGGTCATTCAACTCAAAGGCTAGTAAAATGATTAAATTCAAAAATTGTTGGGCATCCTACCAAGCGTCTTTTGGAGTTTTTAAAAAGGAATGGTGTAGAAATTATCAAGTAAATTATTCTCAAATCCTCAACAAGAAGTTCAAGAGATCCTTAAAATCCTTATTCTCTTGGAGCAAATTCAAGCTTAAAGATTTGAACAAATTG
>NW_021499586.1:0-332 GCF_001605985.2 Dendrobium catenatum
AGGTTAGAATCACCGAGCCTTTCAAAAGGGTTAGAAATAGTATTAAAATATCCCCCAACTAACCAAGGAGAATTAATTAAGCCACAAAAACTAGAAAGTTGATACCAAAGATCCTTTCTGGCAATGTGAAAAGAAGAAACATAAATAAGAAAAACATAGAAATTAAATTGCATAAACTCAATTTTACAATGTATCACTTGAGTAAAATAACAAATGACATCAATTCTCATAGGATCTTTCCAAAAAATTAAAATTTTGTTTGAAACATTGGCCACACTATGATCCAAAGAATCTAGCAGTCTCGTTCAGTTTGGAAACAAACATAAGAGGTT